>NC_051181.1:42268253-42280753 GCF_013339695.2 Rhipicephalus sanguineus | reverse complement strand
CTTTTTGCGGCGGTAAATCGTACACAGACGCGCACATTCCGACTTCACTTTCACCTCACTGCACACGAATGAACGCGACGACAATCGTCGATGTGGTGACCCTCTGACGATATGCTTGGTGTATCCGAGCGATGGAGGGAACACACGCCGTGTTGCAACTTGAAGCTGCCGAAACGACGGAACGCGCTAAAGCGTTGTAAAACACTCCGAGCTGCTGCCGCTTCGGTGAACTTCAAACGCGGCACAGTCACAAGTTTCTACTGCATCGGATGACGACCGGCGAGGATGATGCTGGGTACGTGCGAATAACAGTAGGAAACAGCTTCTTCTGGAAGAAACAAACACCTCAGGAAATTCGAATTGACGGATCTCGGTATCGGTGCAGCGGTACCTCGCCTCTCGTCGCGAACGGCGCCATGTTGCATTTTTCATTGGCTCGTCTTAACCGTTACGTCATGGTAAAGAGCGGCCGTAGTTGGACGCGCATAACACAAATGGACAGCGGTAGAGTTTACTTTTTATTCTTAGCTTGTCACCGACTATAATGCATTTAGAAAACCACGTGCAGCCCAACCATATGACTACCGGCACCAGCAGAAGTTTCAATTCACTGCCTTGGACTTCCTCGGTGGCAGCAGTGAAGCTTACATTGAAATCGTGGATAAGCATGCTTCTTTATCGTATTGAGGTAAAATACGTGATGTTCTATGAACATTGAGCCATAAAAAATGAAACACTTAGTTATATAGAGAATTTCGTTATATCGAAGTTTAGGTCTGTGTACATGCGTGTCTATATATATATATCAATTGCTGTTTAGGTCACTACATTTTAAAAACCTTTAACAAATGCACTCAAGGAGTACATTTGTTCATTGTGTGTGATAAATTTTTTGCGATGTCCTCATGTACTAATATGCATGAGTGGCAATGTGCTGTGCTTTTGTTTGGGGGTTTGCTTGACACAGTAGCGACCAATTACAATTTCCCATTGGTCACCCCATTTTTTAGATTGATGTATGTATCGTTATTGCTCTTTTTTACTGGTTCCAGATGCGCTCCGTTCTTTAAGTTGGAAGGGTATTCCTGCCGAAGTGCGTCCCATTACATGGAGGCTTTTGGCAGTACGTATCGTAAACACTACGATTTTCTTGGCGGTGTGACGACAGAAACGGCCGATTTCCTGGTTTGTCTGTGCAGGGCTACTTGCCGGCCAACTCAGAGAGACGGGCGGCCGTTCTCGAAAGGAAACGGGAGGAGTACTTCAACTTTGTAAAGCAGTATTACGACACGAGAAACGAAGACATCCACCAAGAAACATATAGACAGGTTGGTGGAGCTTCGTTCTCTGGGTGTGGGTGGGTTCTTGATGTTGGGTGCTAAAAGCTTGTTCATTTAACCTGTGTTATTTTGAAGAACCTGAGAATTCAGACGCCTTGTCTGATACTAGTGAAATGCACAAATAATGATGCTAAACATTATAAAAATTAACGGAGTGGTTTAAGACTTCGTGTCGGTCCAGGTGTGTGTGTGGAGGCAGTGCACATGAAAGGGTTGAAGGCAGCTTTTTGTACGAAACATTTTTCATGGCATAACTTGAGAAAATACTGTTCATGTTCTGCTTTCTATCTTGCCCGCTTGCGGGACTAGTGTTCGATGGCTTGGGTAGGGGTTGCAGCAGCTGCTTAAGTTGTCACATAATCTTGTCTCATTACATTGCATGCATTAACATACATCAGGGAAGCTGGCACCAAGGAGAAAGTAAACACACTTTCACCAGGTATTATGTGCAGTGCTAACGTGCTAACATTGTTGTGTGGATAAACGTGTCGGCAACTGTCTCACGTGATTCGGTTTTCACGACTGTGATGAAGGTGAGCATGCCATG
Organism: Rhipicephalus sanguineus; assembly: GCF_013339695.2. Classification (NCBI taxonomy): domain Eukaryota; kingdom Metazoa; phylum Arthropoda; class Arachnida; order Ixodida; family Ixodidae; genus Rhipicephalus; species Rhipicephalus sanguineus. Next base: position 42,278,866 of record NC_051181.1, on the reverse strand, counting down.
AGGCAGTTTCATAACTCTGGGGCAGTTTTAGTCCAGTTGCTTGGAATATGTTGTGGTTATAGTAGTACTGTTGTGCAAGTTTGTGGTGGAAACTTGCAGCTTTTTGCTCAAATACTAAGACCAGAGGACTAAGAGAAGGCGGTCAGCGCAACTTAATGATTGTTGTTTGGTCAACTTGTTCATTAGTTTTTTAATATTTGACACCCTCCTTCAAGTATTGTGAACTGTGTGATGAGGTGTTGCTATATATCATGTTATCATGGATCATGTAGCTAAATAGGTTTTGTAGTGTGTGTGGGAACTTTCTGCTCTGTTCTGGGATGCAGCCAGCAATATCTTGTCATGTGAGCCCATGAGTTTAAGGGAAACTGAAGCACTTTTTAAAAAAAATGACTTTGGAATGTGTAATCATAGTTTGATCCTTGCTGAATTCGAAAACCAATGTAAGAGTTCACAGAAATGGACGCAAGTGGCATTTCTTGGCAAAGAAACAGCGGCTGCAGCCGCAGGGCTTCTTGAACCGCCGAGCGGAGGCGGTGACGTCAACTTCGGTGTGCCGCGTCATCGGCGCCATCAGCTCTGTAAAAGCATGGCCTTCGCGATCAGTTCCACCAACGCGTGCAGCCAGAAGTAGTCACGGAGACCACATCTCCGCCAAAACCACGGTGGTAGAATGAAACAGGTGGCCCGTCGAGCGCCGCGAGCGCGTCGCCGTACTGCTCGAGTTGCTTGCGGCCGCCACTAGGTTCGCGACGAGTTTTTGGGCCGAAAGACGCGCACCGCAAGCTCTCGCTGTGCTGTAAAAACCGGTTTCTCTAGCTAATTTTGTGGCTTTAAACGGTTGTTTGTGCTTTTACTAGCTTGTAGTAGCTGTCTGCCAGCTTCGACCGCAAAAGGAAGAGCGCCAGGCTTTATGAAGCTTAAAATTTTTTTATCGACGCGGGTAGTCCCGATATGACTGTCCCAGGGTGCCGATTGCAAGAGACGTGCGCGTATTTTCTTTTTTTTTCGAAATCGTGAAAATTCCTACCGGTGAGTGTACAGAGTAAAAAAAAGCATTTGGTTTTCACGTTATCGTATGTATGTCGGAGGACTGTAGCTGGCGATCTTTCTATGGAATTGCATTTCTCCACAACTGCAGTCGCTTTTCGTCTTTCGGCGCGGAGAAAAGACAGCTTTTCTTTGCACGTTTTGTAGCCAGATTTGCAATTTGGAGCGAAGCATTTCTTCCATGGTGGCCGCCGCATCAGCGGCACAGATCGAGCGACCGTGGTTTCAGCCGTGGTTCTAGCTTACGAAGTGAGCGGAAACACCGATGCGGTCGCGCACGTTGGTTTGACAGAGCGCAACAAACGCGACGCATCAGAGCGGATCTCAAGCCGTGGGATCACCTAATCCCGACCACAGTGATCTGGCCGTGATCATGACACGAAAGCTGATTGCGACTTTGCGACGCTGGTTGCGTCCCATAGGGACGCTCTTGCTCTTCGGACGCTTGCACCCACGGACGCCTCCGCATTTATCGAAGATGACCAAGCAGAAAGGAAGAGACGCGGCTGCAACGCTGGTTGCGTTGCATGCTTTCATTAGTGGCGCGTCCGTTCTAAGCGACGGCAAATCTTCAGTGTTGCTCTAGGCCTCTCTGGTGTAATAAATACACCGCGGATCTCTTTCTCAAAGTTAAAGATGTAAATTGCAGTTTAAATGCTCGCGACGCACACTGGCCACATGCTTTCAAATGCGCCGGAGCGGAGATATCGGCCCAGAGTATACCTGCTGCCACCTAGCGGAAAAGCGGCGGCAACTCGAGCACCTCCGTGACATGCGCGGCGCATTGGCGGAGCGGCATGTCGGGCCACCTGTTATTCTACCACCATGGCCAGAACTACCGACGATGACGTAGTTCCGGTCACGCCCACACTTTCAGCGCGTTCGCGTGGGCGGAGCAAGACGAACTTTTCTTTCGCGTATTTTAAAGCTCCTGCTGCCACAACAGCGAAAAAAATTATGCCATCGTCGACAATAATGCTTGTCCTTGTTAACAACAAAGTTTTACCGAATTGTAAGACCACTTCAGCATCCCTTTAAGGTTGCTTGAAAATATGAGCTCAACAGGTGTTGAAAAGCGTCCTCCACGAAAAATGTTCTTTATCTCTGCATGCGTTCTTTGATTTGTTTACATGATTTTTTCTCTGTCTTATGTTGCGAATTCCAAGTAATATAGAGAAATTGGCATAAAATTGTAACGTTACTGCAATGCAAATGATTGAAAATGAAATGGTATCGATCAGTTGAGGTAATGAATATTTGCACAGCGAAGTTTCAATCAAATGTGATAAGATACAAGCTCTAAATTTGTTGCATTCGTCACACTTATGTATACGAAAAGGCTTTCTGCCACATCTTTCTACTGTTTTCCCTTCACTTACTGTGTTTATTGAATAAGTATGGATTTTGTAAAGAGATACTTGCCCACTTGAATGTGGTGGCGTGGCCCCCACCAGTGATGAGATTTTTTGCCTACGTTAATTTTCCTTTATGTCATAATTACTATGCTTCAAAATATTGCAAGTAATGTCCCGTATGCCTTTCTTCACTTCGTTATATGTTGGATTCATTAAGTTGTGCCTAACAAAGGAATGGGCCCTTTAACCCATTCTCTTCTTTTCGTTTGGCTCACTAGTGTGTGTGGCGTGCTTGTGAATTGAAAAAGTTGGCTGATCTAGCGTGAAAAGTGGTTAATAAGTAAGGTTTAATTAATGTTTAAGAACAATGGGACAGTAAGAAAATGCCTTGGACAAGAGCACATAGTGGACACTTTGATTGAGCCCTCATGCTTGGTTATTTCAGATTCACATAGACATCCTCGCATGAGCCCCCTGGTGCCATTATTTCAACAAGAGTCAGTTCAGCAGGTGAGTGTTGTGCTAGTTTGTAAGCGGAGGTGTTTGATTGCTCGATATCAATTAATACCCCAGCCAACTTTTTTGTTAAACAGAAGCCAAAAGTCCCACTGGGTGCCCATGTGCTAGTAGTAATTATGAACAGTTAACTCTTTCTGTACAACTGGCAAATATAGCCACCGTAAACAAAAGTATGTTCATTGCTAACAGATGATGATTAAATTTATCAATATGCTTTCAGTTTGCTGTTCTTGGCAGTACAGTAGAGTGCCCTTTGGTACTCTTTCTCTTTATTTTCTGGCAGAACTAATAATGACATACTATATACCTTTATGCATGGATGGAGCTGGAAGTAGGACGAAAGTTCATGCCCACTGAGAACACATAGCTTTACAAAAGCTTTCAATTCAGACAGCAAGCAACTCACACTCGCCAACTGCTGCCACTTCACACTGTAGATTACAAACGGCTGATGTGTTATGTGGTGGGCGCAGTGTGAAAGTGTACAGCCTGCCACGATAACGTAGCTCTGCAGTTCTCACCTAAAGCTTGCAAGGCGCTCACGGCCTGCAATCTGTCTTACGTGCAAGCTGTGGCTGATTTGGCAGCAGGTACGAATTGAACGAGTCAACATGCTACGTTTGAACATCGGAAAAGAAAATTTCCCGCTCCCGCTGAGAGATGTATGTTGACCTTTTTCCTTGGCGATTGTGATGTGGCATTTCCTGGGCGATCATCTGGCTCAGCAACACTTGTAAAGTGGAATACTACATACATATGGGACTCAAGCACACATTTTTGGCAAATAGAACCATATGTTGTGAAGATAAATCAAGGATGCATCGCTGTTGATCCTGTCTAAGGTGTGGCATATAGATGTGGGAATACAGTCAGTCAACACATGAATTGTTGTATGCCATTGCTTTTAAGGTTTTTTTTTTAAAATTCTTGAGTTTGTCATTTTGCATAAATTCAACAAGCAATTGATTGGGCTAGTTTGTGCAAGTCAGAATAGGTAGTGCTGTAAGTTTTTTTGCATTTACGCTATAGCAGAGAACCACAAACCGCAAGTACATATATTCCAACTGAAATTTTTATGCGGAAAGTACTTACATGTAAGAGGAACAAAAATTACGAAGACTTTATAAAAGAAAGATACCATGTGCCATGCCAGTGATGCCCTCTAGGTATGCATCTTATTTCTTTTCTGAAAAGTAAAACAGCGCGCACACACTCGCAAAGTCACCATCCTGCATTTTGGCACTCTGCTATCAAACGACATGACTACTCTGTGTTGCGATATAGTATATACACGGGTGTTTTGAAACATAGGTGTGTATTCACAGTCATGGCAGTGAGTAGCCAAGTGCCATTTCACTCGCAGCAAGCCCTTGTGGTTTGGTCCATTTCAGTATTCTATCTAAAAAAAATGCACCACCAGCGTCATAGGAGAGGTTCTGTTTCTACGTGAAAAAAGCGAAAGCAGCATTTTTGAGCAGCCTGTTTGCCTTGGCAGATATTCGAGGATCTTGTAACATGGGCCATTCGACATCCCAGTGGATATGTCCAAGGAATGAACGACCTCGTCACTCCCTTTTTTGTTGTCTTTCTTCAAGAACACGTGCCTAAAGGTAAACTGAACTTTTAATCCCTTCTTCAGTCCTAATCCTACTAAATTTCCTAATTGTGAGTATTTACTTTGCCGGCTGCGTTGCAAAACAGAAGCACCAAGCCGTGCAATATCAATTTCCACTCGACGTGAGAGATACTGTAGACTATGAGGTTATGCCATAGCTTTTCGAAAGAGACGCACAGCAACAGAAATCAAGTACAGTAACATTCACCATAGTGAAGTTACTGGTTTGGCAAAGAAACTTATTATGTTTAAGGCTTGCACATACTCATGAGCACTTCGATGGTGCTCGCCAAAGGCTAGTTGTACTCCAAACTGTCCGTTACCGTTTCAGGTTATTGTCACCTTGGAGCTCATTATGACTGTCTAAAGCAAAACCGCACACCACACTTTCGAAATCTCTGTCGACACCTCGTCCAGCTATGACCTCACCTGAAAGCACGATGCAGCTAACCTACCTTTGCACATCTAATACTATTCTTTGGGACCAAAAATCGCCAAAAAAATGGACTTTCAGGAACAATTTTTTTTTCGCAATCTATACATCCAAGAGAATCTATTGCTGCAATAATAATGCGTTCTTGATGTGTACTCATTTTTGTGATTGCACTCTAAAGTCAGCTTTATGACAGTTTTTGCTCGAAAACACCCCCCCCTAAAAAGACTCACCTTTCTCCTATGTGCTCCTGCTAATATGCAGTCTATACCATATGATTGCGATACACTAGTAGTGAGATAGAGTGACAATGACACCATTGTTCACAGGGCAGCAGAAACTTGTTCCATCTAGTATGTGGTAGTGGTGTTCTTAGATTTATCAATTAATGCATGTGGCAGTTAGTCAAGATTTCTCTTTTCCAAATTTTCAAGCTGTAGTGTGAGCCTTGCACGAGGGCAGGTCTTACACAAGTAAATGCAGTACTTTCTTGTAACAGGCCCTTGACACTATAGTAATATGCACGTGATCTTCATGGAAGGGAGGAAAAATATGCACATTTTCTGATAGCAATGCACAAGCACTGACTTGGGTTGTCAAAATCCATTGTCTCTGCTTGCTTGCTTGCATCGTGTAAATGAAATGTGTTTTTTATATCTCAAATTCAAATTTTTTATTTTTTCCAAATACATTTGGAATGGGTTCCAGGGCTAAAAGCTGCGATCTGCAGCTTGACAGAGGCCCGGAAACCAAAAACACAAGGCAGGGCTTGACATCGAGGCACACGTGGCGCCCGTCCTTGGTGCACATACTAAATCATGAGCAGAAACATGTCAGTAGCTAAACATCGTTGAAGTATATGTAATCAGAACAGTTAACTGTGAAATTTGTGAACAGCGAACAAAACGTTGAGCAGCATTGTTTTTACATAGAAAACAGCAACGTTACAGTAATAAATATTGAACTAAAGGTGATACCGAAATGTAGCTTAATTATATAAAAGAAGAAAAAAAAGACATATTGAAAAGGGAGAAATAACCACAGTTTACATCTATATAAACACATGCGCATGCATACATATGCACATATACGCATCTGTACAAATTTAGATACACATGTACAATACATAGGGAAAAAAAAATTCACTGCATGAAACACACATGCATGCACATATATGCACACATACACATCTGTACAAACATAGATGCGCATGTACAATATATAGGAAAAAATATTCACTGCATGAGAAACAACAACATGAAGCACAAATGAAGACTGAGCGAGTTATCTGTCAATTTATGCTGAACATAATGTATATATTTCATTAGGAATTGTTTTTGCTTGTTGCTTAATGATGAAGTACTCATATTGATGATTTTAAAATTATTTGACGTAGTGAAGTTAACATGGGTTTCCCTATATCTTTGTATCGATTAAGAATTGATGGCAGGTTGTGTTCAAGGACTGCAGTTTATAAAAAGTACGGAAACGTGGTATTAACCATAAGTCAGTGGAACGTGTGCGAGGATTACTGTACTGCTGAAGCAATGCAATTGAGGTGATAAAATGCTTGATAGCGGGCGAAGACATAAAATGAACGCATAATACGAAATGCGTACATCTCATTTATTTTCATAATGTTGTACGACTCGAAATAATGTTCTGTGGAAGACAAGTAATCAATATTGGCGATGTTGCGAACAGCTTTCTTTTGTAATAAGTAAATTCTCGTAATGTTTCGTTGTGTAGTGGTCAGCCATACCAAACTACAATAATTAATATGCAGTGCTTCGCCATTCACCGATGTCCAGATAATTATATGCAATAATTATCTGCAGTGCTTCCCCATTCACCGATGTCCAATTTGGATGATATGCTCTTATTAGTATTGTTATTAATTCGCCTGCCAAATGGCTTATGCTCAAGGAGGCGGTGGCGGGGATATGGTCAGTATGTTTGTGTGACGGTGTCGTCTTCCCGCTCATTTTTTCCGCATGCGGTGTCGTTGCAGAGGCAGAAGTGGAAACGTTCACGGTTGACCGCCTGGAGCAGTCGGTGCTGCAGGACATTGAGGCAGACAGCTTCTGGTGCATGAGCAAGCTGCTGGACGGCATACAGGACAACTACACCTTTGCCCAGCCTGGCATCCAGAGCAAAGTGAACACCCTCAAGGAGCTCATCCAGCGCATTGACAGTGAGGCACAACTCCTCATTGTGCTCTACGAGAAAAACTTAACACAGATACGAGATCTGGCTGTACTGCGAAAGGGAATGATTTCTCTCATATGAGTAAACTACCCTTGTGCAATACCACAGGTGGCACTCTTTCTGTGAGGGGAACCTTCATAAGCCGCAAAATGCACAAAACTAAAATACAGGTGGTGCCACTGCCTCCAAGTGCCCACACCAACTCGCTGTGATGCCATAGATTTGCTAGAGTTTTCATAATTCTTTGTTGGTAAAATAAATTGCATTGTGGTTGAAAGGGAGCCAGAGAGTGTAACATGGAAATGTTTCAGGAAAATTTATTGAGCCAATGTGGCTGCGTTACGAAAAAGAAGTTTCTGAAATATCTGACATCGTACTGTTCCAGAACAGTTGGTGGGGCACTGCGAGCATTGTGCAGGGCTCGTCTCCCACCGGTGGCAAGTTGCTTTTTCGTTCACTTTCATTTCCCTTTATTCCGTAGTTACTACCCTTCAAGGGGAACTAAAGGCAAATAACATTTTATGTCAGAGCAAACTATCAATACTTGAGAATGTCTAAAACATTGGTTCTCAGCCATGAATGTTTTGGGGACTCCTTGTGGACTGGTCGAAGTGATGAGGGACCCCTTGCAGTAAAAGAGAAAAAGAGGGGAGAGGGGGACCCTAAATTATAACATGCAGCGTGAAATAGGTGCCTTTTGTTTCTCCTGGCAAAGAATGGTCAAACTGAAGTGCCACGCCAATTCGATCTCAACGGCTTGTCAATAAGTCGTGTGGTCTGCAGCAACATCCAACCTGTTTCTTGCTATGTTTGCTCTTCAAATATGGTAGCCTGGAAAAACTATGCTCACGTGCACGTCATAGAAAACTGCAACAAAAGCTTTACAGCCGCCTCATGAAGATGGGGAAACGCAAGTCAGCTTCGCCGCAATGGAAAAATGATATGCAGGGAAGCGTATAAAAAATCAAACGGCGACGGAACATAGTGTGCCTCCAAAAAATAAATTTTTTTTTTCGAGGAGGGGTTTTGTGGACCCCCAAAAATGGCTTTGCGGACCCCCTTGGGCCTGCGTACCTCTGTTTGAGAACCGCTGGTCTAAAACGTCGATATTACACACAGCATTACTTTAGTGGTTGAGAAATTGAGGTAAATGTAGGACACTGGGACATTCTGGAACACGAGCTCGATGTCGTAGTAGGGCTTCAGTACAATTAATCACAAGAACTCAATCTACCCATGACAAAAAGGAACATTTCCTTGCATTATAAGACGTAATGAAGTGAAATCTTTGCATTTCAGTCCGATTCATGCAAAGAAAAAAAAAAAAGTTGGCGAATGCTACGCCTGAAGGCCGTTCTCGGAGGCGGGTGGTTTGAATTGCGCTAATGGTACGCGGACAACTAAAACATGATCTTCTTTTAAACTAGGCAATTCCTTGGTAATAAACAAGCCCTGAGAGGTTTCTGGAATGCTTTTTTCAACAATCCAAGTCGACTCAACATTTGCTTCTAGTGTCTCTTTAATTAAAGATTACCTGTAAGGCCCTCCTATGCTGCCCTTGGGTTTTTTATCTATTGGCCTCATGTGGTTGTTGATTCTTGTTAAAAGACTGGGCATGAAAACACGGACTCAAGGGAGAAGTCAAGAGACCACGAACGCCGTTTGTGGTGTCTTGACTTCTCTCTTGTGTCCGTATTTGCACATCCAGTCTTTTAACGTAAATACGTACCAACTAGCTCAGCTCTGTTATACTAAGCGTGTTGATTCTCTTTCTTTCAATCCTAGTTTTTCATTTTACGGGAGCCCCGCCACGGTGGTCTAGTGGTTATGGTGCTCGACTGCTGACCCGAAGGTCGTGGGATCGAATCCCGACGCAGCAGCTGCATTTTTGATGGAGGCGAAAATGTTAAGAGGCCTGTGTACTTAGATTTAGGTGCACATTACAGAAATCCAGGTGGTCGAAATTCCGGAGCCCTCCACTACAGCGTCTCTCATAATCATATCTTGGTTTTGGACGTAAACCCCAGATACACTCAAACCCAAATAACGAACTCGGATATAACGAATTATTGGTTATAACGAAGTAAATGAGAATAGTCTTGTCATAGATACAGTGTTGCAAATAAACGTTTATTACGAATTTCGGATATAATGAAGTTATTTTCGTGGCAGATGTGACTTTGTTATAATGAGGTTTGAGTGTATTATTATTATTATCATTTCACGGGTAGGCCTAGGGCAAAGCTTAGCCTCTTATATTTCCGTTTCGATTCATGCCCCTTGCAGCGCCACTGCACGACCACCTCTCCAAACACTGTGTGGAGTTCTTGCAGTTCACCTTCCGTGGATGAACAACCTGCTGATGCGGGAGTTGCCGTTGCACTGCCACCATTCGCCTGTGGGACACGTACCTGGCGAACCCGAAGGCTTCTCCACTTTCCACCTCTACGTGTGCGCCGCCTTCCTGCGCTACTGGTCCACGGCTCTGCTACGAGAGAGGGACTTTCAGGTGCGTGCACGTATCTCACTCATTCATTCATCCGTTCGTTGACGGACTCGCTAACTCATTAATTGATTTACTCAGTATTTGTTCACTCACTCATTAATTCATTCGGTCATTCATTCAGTCATTTCTGAAAGTGCCCATGAACAGCTCCACTTCTTGGTAATGGTGCGCTTTTGCAACAGAAAAAAAAATAGGAAAAAGAAAACGTAAAACCCAAAAGAACAGTGCTGCAGGGTGCGGTGAAAAATTTTAATTAAATTTCAAGGGCAAATCGCACAAACAGCAAACATGAGAGCTGAAAATGTCGAGATCATAATGCAAGGTATATTTCGTGGTGTAACAATATGTTAAAGCTGTTAGAAGTACGAACTGAATTCACATAGAAAACATTGGGATTACGCAAGTTGGGTGGGGCACACAAAAAGTTACAGCTGAGAGTAAGTGAGGGCATGAGAAATTTGTTTGTCAAATAATTTGTACAATAATAAGTGAGGCGATATTTTTGCCTTATTTCTAAGGGTCTAATATTAAAGGGGACGCTGATCTAAAAAATTATTTTTTATTTCTTGATCGATTGTGTTAAAAGTCCCTGAGTTTATGTGTGTTTATGTGCTGATTTCAAATATGCAATTACTTTTCTAGTATAATTTGTAGTTTTAAAATACAAAATACTTTGCGTGCACATGGGGGAGCAATATTTTCTTTAAATTAAAATAGTTACAAAGCAAATCAGCATATCATAATAATCTGGAATCAGAACTGTGCGCAGTGCAACAAAAATGGATGTTCTGACCCATTTGAACAAAGTTATTGTATGTTGACAATTTGCCACCGAGTCAATTTCAAGCTGGGATTCGCTCGTGAACGTTCAACATACTGTACCTTTTGTTTCCAATGAGTTTAGAACACTCCATTTTTGTTGCACTG
>NC_051181.1:41405886-41617030 GCF_013339695.2 Rhipicephalus sanguineus | reverse complement strand
CAATCGGGATGGACTTACTGGGGCCGTTCCCGACGTCCAATACCGGAAACAAATTGGATCGTCGTAGCTACAGACTACCTCACCCGCTACGCCGAGACGAGGGCCCTGCCTAGAGGGCAGTGCCGCCGAGGTAGCGAAGTTCTTCGTTGAGAACATCGTCCTGCGTCATGGCGCCCAAGAAGTTCTCATCACCGACAGAGGTACGGCGTTTACTGCTGACCTAACTCAGGCAATACTGAGATACAGCCAAACAAACCACCGCCGGACCACAGCGTACCACCCACAGACAATGGCTGACCGAGCGGCTAAACAAGACCATCGCCGACATGTTGGCCATGTATGTCGACGTCGAACACAAGACGTGGGATGCCATCCTTCCGTATGTGACCTTCGCATACAACACGGCCGTCCAAGAAACGACGCAGATGACGCCGTACAAGTTGTCTACGGAAGGAGCCCGGCGACGACGCTCGACGCCATGCTACCCAACGTCACCGACGAAGAAAACCTCGATGCCGCCGCTTACTTACAACGTGCCGAAGAAGCTCGACAGCTCGCCCGCCTGCGCATCAAGACCCAGCAGCACACCGACAGCCGTCGCTACAATCTTCGACGACGCTTCGCGGAATACCAGCCCGGCGACCGTGTTTGGGTCTGGACGCCGATACGCCGACGTGGGCTTAGCGAAAAACTCCTTCGGCGATACTTCGGGCCATACAAGGTTCTTCGACGCCTCGGCGCTCTTGACTACGAGGTGATCCCGGACGGCATACGAACTCCCAGCGACGCCGCGCACGACCTGAAGTCGTCCATGTCGTGCGCCTTAAGCCGTTTTTTTGCGCGTTAGCGAACCTGGGGACTCTATTTTTCTTCCTTTGTTATTGTAATTTATTTTTGTATGCACTTGTTTTTTTTCTCTCTTCTATGTTCTTTCACAAGCATCGGGACGATGCTTTTTCAGAGGGGGGCAATGCCACGCCCACTTCTTGTCTTGTTTTGATGTATTCGGGTTTGACCGGCAGGGACGGTTATCAACGCTCGACGCTGTCCGCGAAGCATTGTTCGAGAAGCTTCACGTCTATAGTAGATCGTTCTGTTAAGATTGCGCCCCGCACGCGAATGTTCCAGCTTTGTCTAGAGATAACGCCGCCACCAGCGATATTGCTGGAAAGTTCGATACCGCCTGTATAAAAGCCGACGCGATTGACCGCTTGTCAGTTGATCGACGGACGACGCCCTGTTCGCCGCTATCATTGTACAGCGTGTATTGCTGTAGTTCTAGTTCTCATTTTCCGGCCACAAGTTCGGCCAAATAAACAGTTTCATCCTGCAAACGCCGACTGCTGTCTTCGTCGACGTCACGACCACGTGACACTATATATGAAGCAACATCAAATATAAAGCTTTCACCGTATTTTTTCTTAGGATAAGAAGTGTCGCATATGTATATGGAAACGACTACGTATATAACATATAGTTCAAAATCAGAGTCACAAGTAACTGAGGACCTCGTAAATGGCGAGCAACTGGTTCAAATTTCCGGGTCAACGTAGCATGGTATTGCCTGAGCATGTGGACAGTGTTGTGTTGGATCATACTGACTTACAGGGATACATTTTCCTGCGTGGCAATGCACGGTCTGAATGCAGCGTTTGTTGCACGTGATGCAACACTGCTATTCTGAAAAGCGGCCGCAGGGCTCGGTCAGTGAACTAGTAATCTCCGTTTATCCTGTGCCACAGCTCATTGTGCGTATTATTTATTATGGAATGTTAATGCAACGATAAACTATAGCGATATGTCCGCGTCATACTGATTTTCTTTTCAGTTTTCTCGCCATCCTTAAGCACGTATTTCAGCATCATCTCACGGCGGCGGTCGTGTTTGTTTATTTCTTTCGTGCTTCTCGTACACCGCGCGCCCGTCAGGCTTATCGTCGACAATTTCGCCTGCGGCCACTGCTAGCAACAAAGCAGAGCAGCTGACCGCGCTATAACCGCGCTGAAAACGAGTTGCGCGTGAACCCGAGAAACAAAGATGGAGTCGAGCAGAGCTGCGCGTGGCCGTGTGAAAAGCTAATGTTGGTGCGAGAGGGCGAGTGAAGCCGGTGTGCCTGCGATGAAAAAACAAAAGGAGCATAACAGGACAACCGGGTCGTGTATCGTTTCGCGAACCGCAGAGCAGGTCCCCGTGGGCACTTTCAGCAATGGGCGAAACAAAAAGGCCGAGTGACCCGCAGCCATTGGCCTCGATGCATGATGCCTATCGCTTTTGTCCTGTATCTTTTGAAGAGCCCGTCTCGCGTATGATGACGTTAGGTAATCGAGATTGTTGTTATGGAAGCCTACGCATAGAGAACGCCGTACGGTAGTCACTAGAGATGCATGCGTGACGCGCAACAAAGCGGAAATATGGGTTGCTTGACACTGCGTCCCCGGCATACTCGCTGCGTTGTTACGAAACGCGATCGCCTAATGCTAATGCGATTCACGCGGAGTCCTAACCAGGTATGAGCAATGCTTAATTTTAGGACAAGAAATAAGTTCGCCGTGGTGGTACAGGGGTTATGGTGCTCGGCTGCTGACCCGGAGGTCGCGGGTTCGAGCCCTGCCGCGGTTGTGGCATTTAGATGGAGGGGAAATGTTAGAGGCCCATGCACTGTGCGATGCCAGTGCACGTTAAAGAACTCGAGATGGTCGAAATTTCCGGAGCCCTCCCCTACGACGTGCCTCCTAATAATATCGTTGTTTTTGCACGTAAAACCACTCATATTATTATTAGGATCGGGACTGGTATATTTAAGGGATAGACTTCGCCGTGACAGAACAAGAAAGCAGGCATAGATAAACGCGCATGCAGAAAAAAGGGCATATAAGCGCGACAGAAATTTTCTTCTCTGAAAGGTAAACCTTGTGTAGACCCCTTTGTGACACGAAGCTACACAATATGTCGATAAACACATCGCAAAGAAAAAAAAGGTTTCTTAGTTGACGATAAATGCGCGCTGGACTGTGGTGACAAACGGGAGGATAAAGTGGGCCCGCTGTTGGTGGCTTCTGGTTTCACTGCACCATCCCTTGTTGTCATGTCTCCATTCTGTTTTTCTACATGCACAGTGCGGCCGGAAACTATACATATTCTTCCATAATTAATCTTCCACCTCTCGAGATTCCGAACAACTTTTGTCACTTTTTCTATAAGACCTCTTAAACGTCTTTCATCACGTCACGTGTTTAACAATTCATCACTGTTTGTTCTGAAAAGAAAAGTAGTGTGCAATTGTTAACGCGGTAGCGTTAAAGAGCGCGTGTCGCAGAAATTCCGGTGTCGCTGTTGTTGGTCGTGAGCGAAAAATCATCACTGTCCGTGGCTAAAACATCCCCATGACATGGCATGGAAAGAACTTTATTGTGGTCCAGAGAAACTACTGCACCAGGGCAAAGCCCCCAGGCTAAGTGGGTGGCTCTGCCCACGTAAGCACCGGTAGGCCAAACGCTTTCCCGATGGATGCAAATAATATAAAATGATGCACCTGAGGTGGACTCCAACCCAGGCCTTCGGCGTGACAATTAGGTGTTCTACCACAAAGCCACGGCAATGCTTGGGACTGCACTGAAAGCAACTTTCATGCTTCACAAACATACGCGTCCTATGTGCAGGCGTCACAGTACGAGATGTAATATCGCAGTAAAACGTGGTACAAGCGTACATACATTGCCATCGGGCGTCACACCATGTGAATTTCTTAACGAGTTGGTGGTTTAAAGCCGGCCACCCATTACAAAAGGCACACACAGTACTGCTCGTGTTCCCTTACGAACACGTAGTGGGTACATCGCAACTTCGAAAAAGTATCACGCGCGCAATTTCTGCTGGTTTAAACCGTGCCACACATTACAAAGGGCAATGTCAAGCGGCGCTTGACATTGTCAATGTCAAGCGCCTTCAATGTCAAGCGGCGCTCACAAAAAAAATAGATGCGGACCGGGGTTATGCGAAGAAAACTTGATTTATATGTCACAGGGTGTGTGTAAGGCATCACTTCGGATGTTGACATTTGTTACAAATATTAGCAATTTTTGGCGGGCAAGCGGAGTTGAAAAAATGTCTTTTCATTCCCCAAACCTGTGGTTTACATACTCTTGAGCACTTTTGCATTAGCACGCATGCTCGGAAATTTCGACGGAGGTAGGTGGCGGTTAGGAAGTGTTCTTTGATATTCGCGCCTCGCTAAATCATTGTTCTTTTATGTAGATTTCTGCTACTCTTCAGGGAGACGAAGGGCAGAGGGATAAAAAAAAAGCATGTGCTGTTGACAGTTTTAAACGTCTGCACACTATACCTTGAGAAAATCTTTAGTACTTTCACAAAGTGTCTGTATCTCAGCCTTCAATTTTGCGGCGGCTGTATGCGCATGATGGCATCTGTGCTTCAGAGCCTGCGCAACCGGCACCATTATGTATGACGCACCATAAAGCAGTGCCGTATCTCGTGGATACGTTGAACTCTTGTTGTCCAGGTAATCAGAGCCTAAATCTTTGTCTTGACATCTTCTGAACGCCTTGACCGGAATATGCCCCAATTCAGTGAAATGTGTCTCAAGGAACATATAATTTCGACGTGGAAACGACGTTCATGGCCACGTACGTCACTCGTGTAACTTACGTCATCGTCGACGCTTAGCAGGACAATGCAAACCGATTTGCTCATGGGCAGAGAGCGCAAGCCAATTTCCGAGCCGCATAATAATCCAACCGCAGCTGCTGTAGTGCAGTCGAACGAAATTTTGTGAAAAAATGTTAGCCCGTAGTTGACGCTCATGTCTCTGCCTTCGTATAATCCTCATGCACCGGCTAGTTATCCCGTGTTTGTTTTTGTTTTCTCCGAGCTTCAGTGCGCTTTCTCGCCGTAGCCGTGTTTGTGCCGCGAACAATGGTGACGGCTTAAGACATGAGCCCACCTTGTTCATCGCACTGTGGTTTGCGGACGGCACAATGGCATGCCTGAATGAAAGTGAAGCGACCAGGTGCGGTGTATCCAATTAGCGAAGGTGTTTTTTGAAGCCGCGTGTTCGGTTCACTATAGGACAGGATCATATTGCGCAACACAGCAGTTGCAACGGGGGGTGTTGGGAAACTCCGACGGCTTTCCGTCGCGAGAAAGAATCTGGGCCATGGTCTCATCCACTGCCCGGCGGATGAGACCCTGGCCCACATTCCTCTGAAAATTCCCCGCTCATTCTGCTCGGAAGGAGCCGCACGGTGTCGTGCCTTCGGGCGTCCCAATCATCGGACGGTGAGCCCCCGGGATCTGCTGTTCGCATCGGGCCCGCGGGCATTATGCAGCAGCACATTCCAAGCCCCTCGTCGTTGACACAGCGGGAAAAGGAGGGAAGGGGAGGGGGGGGGAGTCATGTCGATACTTCCATGTCCACGGCGCCACATGCAACACCGGCTGAAATGATGGACTCGACGAATGTTGACTGCCCCTGTGTGTGGTGTCGCTTTACCTCGCCGTCATACTGCTCGTGTATGCCACATTTCGTAACGCACTCGACTGGCATTACATCATCCTTGATTTAATTACGTGGAGTTGTACCTGTGCATTCTTTTTTTTTTCAAGCGACTCTAAACGCATTTTGTGCTTTCCTCTGCGGAGAAGAGAAACGAAACGAAGAGAAATAAGCGTACGTTTCTAACAAATCTACTTGATCTATACCTATCAATCTTTGCATCCATCAGTCATTCGTCAATTAGCCCATCTCTTTTCTATGTGTCTACCTGTGTTTTCTACCTTAATTTTGTTTCCTTTATGCTTCTACGGACGTCGCGTTGTCCAACATCGTTTCTGTCCTGGCTGTTCTCTCCCGATGGTCAGTTCCACCTCCTGCTACTCTTGCTCGCCTCGTGCGTCATTGCACAGTGGGGAGCCATCTATGGTTTATGCCGAAGGAAGACGTTGAAATGCAAGCATATGTCGACGGTGCGAGATTGCTTAATAGTTGAAAGAAACTTTGAAAATTTCCATGCAGTGCGTAAAGGTCAACTCATGTGGGGTCGTATATGCCTGTAGAATTGATTTGCGTGCCATAATTGCAAATTGATTATACTGCGAACAGTGCGAGATTTCCATGACTGTCAGTGCGCCTTGAGAAACACGCACTCTGTCCCGTGTTACGCGGAATTTTCTTCGTGTGTACTAAATGTGGATCACATTAACTTTTGTCGAAAGTGACTTTATATAAACGAAGCAGTCAGTGAAAGACTAACTACATTGAATCGTCCAGCGTTCTGTACTTCATCGGAAAAACTTCAGAAAAAAAGGATAAAAGGTGCGTGGAACGCCGATACACATTGTAATCGTAGGCTTGAGATGGATCTAAGTGTTAGGAATATTGTGTTTAGCCTGTTGATTTGCTCATTAGCCTCTTTCTCTTAATAAAGCACGTTTCTTTTTTTCTTTTTTTTGCGCGGAAAGATGGGGAGGGAGGGAGGGAGGGAGGGAGGGAGGGAGGGAGGGAGGGAGGGAGGCTCCAAACGTAGGAATAAACGAGTAAAATAAAGGCGATGATCTCTGGAGCCACGACACCAGCGAATTCGCAACGCATGTGTGCTTGCACACTGGCTTAATCTAATTTCATTGACGCTCGTCCGCTTCGCAAACAATCCATTACAGAATTCAATGCACTGCAAATAACAACGCAATAGCTACATTTATAGTCGTAACTGTGTTGTCTTTGACGCTGCACTTCGATCGCTGTAATGTTTCGACACCTGATATCCCACCTTCCGGAATGCCCGAAATCTCGAGAGAATGGGACAAATGTGCATGCAGGTTGAAATCTCCGAAGATAACATTTTTTTAATCAGCTAATGAAAGGCCGGGAAACTGTTTTGCATCATTGACATTACGTGGACCACGTAAACAGCGCGAATTGCTGCTTACACGTCTCTGGAATCGACGCAGTTACCACTACAAGATCTCCATGGCCCACTTTAGTGCGTGAAAAATCGATCGAATGCGGTAGCACCAGCGGCCGTATCCGCAAAGACATCTTACTCTAAAGGTACTCGCCGGAGAACATTTCAGACAATCCTTTTGTAGGATATATCACGAGAGAAGCCGGCCGACTACTGACAAAAATCACTTACGAAAAAGAACTTTTGTCAATTTGGCTCCAGGTGTTTGCAAAGTCGAGAAAGTTGCACTTTATTTCAGAAGTTGTTTGACCGCCAGAAGATATTCTTGTATTGTGGAGTTTCAAGCAGTACTTACTTGTTCCACTGGCCTGCGTTGTGTGAGAGAGTTAGTTCGTTCGCTTTTTTTAACTTCGCTGTTATACAGCCCTTCATAAAACTAAGACATCAGTAACTCTGCACTACCTTATACTGTAGCTTAATAAAACGTGTTGTTGGCCTTGTTGGTTCATCCTGAGCAAAAGGTAAGGACGCAACCCAAGGTGAAGAAAACAAGACGACAGGAAAGAGCGTGAGGAAAGACGCTCTTTCCTGTCTTCTTGTTTTCTTCGCCTTGGGTTGTGTCCTTACCGCTTGCTCACATTATAATGTACTGTACTGTACTGTACTGTACTGTACTGTACTGTACTGTACTGTACTGTACTGTACTGCAATTGTGTACTACCTTAAAAAGTAGAACAGAGGGGCCTATAAACAGGTTGATTTTATTAGTGCTGCACCGCGTGTGCATGTGCTTTTCAAGGGTCGCTGTATATATAATTGGAAAGGTGGGCAAAGTCAAAGAAAGGGACGTTGTTGGAAGGGGTTGGGTAAAGGCGGTTTCAGTTTACACACGAATTCGCAAAGCGAGAGCCACGTTTCCCACGCGGATTATCCCGACAGCCTTCTGGGCCTTCCGTGTTGCTTTTCTTACTTTTCCCTTAGGATAATCAGGCCGGCGCGACTTTGAAATGAAGCGAGGCGCATCACGAATAAACACCGGGATACGTGGGCTCTACTAAACCCAGTGCGAGCAGCAGCTGTATGCAAACCGTCGGGCCCTCTGCCGAAACGAATCCGGAAATCGACGACAAAGAATTCGTTGTCCAATTACATTGATCAGCATATAAAGGAGTTTTTTTCGATGCAGCCTGGAATAGGAGGAGAGGGCTAGGTTAAGAATGCAGTCGTATGTAAGAACCGCACCTAGCAATACATTCTATACCTTAGAAAAAAAAGAAAGAGCGGGCCTGCGCAGGTATACTGACCCTTTTGATGTTCGCGCATACGAATACCAAAAGATTCCGGTTTCGCCGACCGGAACAGCCCGCTAATTTAATTGTAAACAAGACAATGAACATTTTAATCGGTTGCACTTATATGGGAGCCTCCGGTGTTCACCAGTCCTGTTAAGCATCTAATACCTTGTTCTGAAATGCATTTTATCCTGCACACACAATTGACAGAGCTGCGTACATTCTGTTCCGGCTGGTCTATGATTGAACAGGCCAATACTTTCTTCATCGTACCGCATAGGTGAAGCAGCTCACTTTGACGAGGACAAAAGAGAAAAGAATGACACGACACTCGCTACCGAGCGAGTGTCGTGTCATTCTTGTCCCTTTTGTCCTCGTCAAAGTGTGCTACTTCATCTATACGTTATGACGATGAATCACAAGCTCACCCAACTTTCAACATTATTGAGCTTCTACGGTTTCTTCTTGTACGGTCAGCTATGTGAAAAAAAGATATCTTTTCAAGTCAAATTTTCGGAATAACGATGAACTGCGGTATTTCTGGGTTCAGAAATGGACTTGCTCATCTTCTGCAGACGATATTACTTTCAATTCACGGGGACGCGTTCTCAACTTAGTGGTGCCAGCATCTTTTCTGTTTAAGTTCACGTGAAGGAGGCCAGCTGCACAGTTGGTGAATCTTCAGTGTGCGACAGCACTTGACGAGATCGCAAACCTTCCTGATGGTGACTTATATTTTCGTCATCCAAGGTTGCGCGCTTGTCGGGAAAATTTGCGCGTTGTCCGATAGGTGTACCGCTTTGTCCGGAACAGTACAATGTGGAGTTCAAAGCGTTGCAATGCTATGCGGCACGGGCTGTAGAGGCAGGCAATAGGACAAGCCACTTTATGCATGTGAAGGATGAATAAACAGCGTGACACAAACAAGACTGGGAACGGGAAAGAAACACATCATCAGCACGCAAGTTACGAGTCGGGTTTGTTGAGAGAAATTTGTGCACGGTACTCGCGCACGTGATTTTTTTTCAGAGGAAAGCTGGTACCTTATGTGTTACGTCCAATGCATCCGCTTCGCTCTGACGAACTCGGATATACAAACAGGCACAGACACGCGCACAGGTTCACGCACGCGCACTGCCATTCTTATTGTTCGTCCTGGCAACATAGGTAGTCAAGGCTCACGGCGCAAGGTCTCCCTGATAGCTTTCTCCTGCGCCGAGCTGATGAAATACAACAGGTAGCATCGTTGTTCATGGAGGTAGATCTTCAGACAGGGACTCAGACGGGCGGGGGTCCGGGGGTCAGCTAGGCGGTGCCTCTGAGAGTAAAGGGGGGGGGGGGTGTTGTTACGGGATAGCAGTTCCCGAGGACGTACATGATATTGAGGTAAGCGCAGTGGTGTCATCATGTTGCGGAGTCGTCCGTGAGAAGCAGAGCTTCTTAGCTTTTGTTTACTCTTGAGCAAGAATTTATGCGTCGCAATCTTTAATAGAAACGTGATTCCCGCATCGCGGATACAGAGACGTGCGCGGTCGTGAAGTAAGCCACCTGTTCAGGTGGAGAGACAGACAGTAGTACGAAAGAGACAAGACAGTCTTTGAGAGTCTTTGACACCCCGTAGAAGAACAAGCGATGCCATCGATTTGGGTCGCGTACTTGGCCGGGGCCCTTGTAACTGCGTGATTGAGCAAGAGGCTTGCACTCGCGTCTCGTCACGCATGGTTCAAGCGGCAGTTGCGGCAGCTCCCACAAACATCGAGGCGTGCGTCCTCGGGGGTTCGACGAACACGTAGTTGCTTTGAATTTTGCTAACGGTTACTTGTTGCACTTTTCGTAGGTGAGGGCCGAACGGTGACCCCGTTTCGTTGCTTTATTTCTCTGTGCTGCTACACAAGTGCAGTGCTGTGTGCTCAAGTCGTGCAGTACATGCGCTCGCGCTGCGTGTAGCCTGACCCGCTCGGAAACGAGTGATGTTGTAACCACACCTGCCGACAACCCGTGACTGAGTGTCAAAGGCGCACTGTGTATATGCGAGTGATTATTTTGGATTTCCGCGTTGCGGCTGTCGCTTAATCATCGTGCTTCCGCTCATCGTTCGCACTTGAGATGACGCTCGTGTCCGAAGTTTGTCGGACCTTCCGTTGGCGTGCTTCTGTCAATGAATTTGCAATGGGCAGTGTTTAGTCACCTCCCCTAGTCCCTGTCCGCCACGGTGGATCAGTTGTAACACGGTGCTTGGCTGATGACCCGAAGGTCGCGAGTTCGATCCCGGCCGCGGCGGTCGCATTTCGATCGAGGCGAAATGGTAGAGGCCTGCGTACTGTGCGATCTCAGTACACGTTAAAGAACACAATATGGTCGATATTTGCGGAGCCGTCCACTACGGTGTGCGTCCCTCATAATCGTATCATGGTTTTAGGATGTCAAACAACTGATATTACATTATCCCCTACCCCCTAGCCGCCCTATCATTTGCTGCTTCCTTCATAATAACTCGTGTTCGAATCGTTGTCGACGGTATGGTGGTATACACTGAAACACTGCAAAATCCAGACGAAGGGTCCACCTTACAGGTACGCGCGCGCTTGTGAGTTTGAGTGAATACGAATGACATATTTTGACAGCGTCATAGGAAAGTTAGCCTCGACAGTAGTCGTCGTGGTTTCGATGTGTTGCGGAAGCGCAGTCGCGTTCGATATGTCGTCTTCGTCTTAAGCGTTGCTGACGACTCTCAGCTTGTTCCGTTGGCGCTGTGCTTTTGTAGGCCGAATACAAGTCTTCACAGGATTGATAAGAATGAAAAGCGAGGCTTTGTGGATTTACTCCTGGTCTGCATTCTTTAATGCCGTTACCGCATCTTCCGATTGCGTTTGAAGTTGCGTTTACTGCGTCAGCTGTTGTGAATGGCTTTATGTGAACCAAAAGCCTCACATTGTGCGGTACCCATGTCCCCTAAACCATCGTTAATCAGTTTGTTATCGGGAGTTCGTGCTCATTGCCAACTGATACGCTTCTTGAAAGCAGAAGCCGGAACGCCAGTATAGTTCAGTGCAACTTTTCTGATGTAAAGCGGCCCATTGGGACTGTAAGAAGAGCTATGTAAGTCCATATAGCCGAAGGACCTCTGGTGGAAGTACAATTTTGTCGCGCAAGTGTTCCTTAATGTGCGCTCATTGGAAACGTGAATATCTGTATAAAGAAGAACGAGTTGAGGGGACATATGAACTCGCACGTAGAAGGAATGAAACAGATCTCTCTTCGGCACAGAATTGAATACTGCAGCCCGTGTAACAAACTTTATGCCCTTTTACAATTCAACACTACTTTAAGAGAAACCGGCTTCATTATCGGGATTTGTGTGTCGTGTGGTGTATAAGAACGCACGTTGCAGATAGACGCTGAGGCCGGAATTCTGAACAAGGAAAAATATCCTGCAAGAGTCGCTTAAGCGGGGTGTCAAACTCAGCGCATGGTCCCACGACGACTAGACGGAAGTCGACACAGGCAGCGTCGAGTGGCGCTGGGCCTCGAGCTCTATCCTATAAACGCTCACTGAAATGAACTTACGAATTCTGTATGAGTCCACTTAGCGGAATCTCGCAGAATAAACCAACCGGAAGATACTCAATATTTGCCTAACTGCATACATACGGGGATATTAAACGCTTGATCGACAGCTGCGTTTTGCATCTTCTAGGCTAGTTTCCTTCATCCGTTCGCCTCGAAGTTTGGTTTTAACACGCAGCTATGGCATTCAATTGGTCACCTTTACGGGTATGCCATCATCGCGTGGAGATGCAGCTGTAAGGAGGGCGTCGTGCCATATTGGACATTCGGAAGCCTCGTAGTCGGCATGGCACGCAGTGCAGTGGCCGGACTTATTAGCGCACCGCAGGAGCCGGGCGACGTGCTTCCGGCGGCAGGGCACAAAACTTGATCAGCATGTTACCCAGATGCATAAAGGAAATGGCGACGCAGCCGACAGCGTTAGTGAAGGGCCTTGACTTGCCTCGCGGTATAATGCACCTCCGCTTCGGACTCCGAAAGAGAACGCGCCAGATTGTCAACGGCCCCGCATTTGCAGTCTGGAAGCTCCTCGCAGTTCGGAGGGCCTTGGCTACGGCGTTATTTCCACGCGATTTCCGGAGAATTTCTGCGTTGCTACTTGATAAGAAGGGAGCGTTGAAACGTTTTGCATTTATGTGCAAGCGGTTCGTGCGGCATTCGCATACGTCCGAGCGTATAATGTCGTTGTACAGCGCGGTCGCGTCGAGCGCTGTGGTGTTGAAAACATGGCGTAACTTTCTCACGTTATGCCACCAGCCGATGTCTGCGGCGATAGCCGTAATAGCGCGTAGTCCCTTCAGGCGCTGTGTGCGCAATTCGCCGACACGTATGGTGCGTCAAAAACAATGACACCGATAAATCTAAAGATATTTGAAACGTGCTGCGCACACCTCAAACCCTTCGTACTGGGGCACTTTGGATTGGGTCACTTCTGTGTGAAACGATTCCATGAGCTTCATTAATATACAAAATGAGTCGTAAGATATTCGGCCCTTGGTTTGCTCAACCTCCTAGGTGTAATTATGTAGCAGGTTAAGCTGGTTGATTGTTTTCTCACAAAATATAATATGTGGTTAAACAGATAAGGTTCACGCCACGGATTTTTAATCTGTGGTTTGGAGATGCAACAACGAAAACAAAATTCATATGAGTTACTTAGCATGAACTTTCGGCTATAAGAGTAGTGGGCACGTCACACCGGTATGCTTTGTGAGCTGCCTGAGACATCTCCTGTCTCAATAATATTGCACCGTCTTGGCACTAGCACATCATACATTAAGCACAATTTTCATCACAAGAAAAAAAAAGAGATGAACGATGAATGACGAAACACACAAAGTATATCCGTGAATCCCCATTCCTTTTCGCTTGTTTGATCATCTCTCTTTTTTTTTATTGTAAGAAATTAAGGCAGTTTTCTCACGACCATTTCGCGGCAGAACGACGCACACGTAGCCTACAGATGAATCTGATAGAATGATTGCTACGCCCATGTTCAAATTGCTGAGTATTTATTTATTTATTTATTTATTTATTTATTTATTTATTTATTTATTTATTTATTTATTTATTTATTTATTTATTTATTTATTAAATGCAAATCATTTCTTAGCTAACTACAGGCACTTTGAGCGTTTATATACCAAATCTAGCTGCCTACATCTGGGCGCTCTCGTGGTCGTACCCTTAGCTTGGTGAGCAACAAAATTGACATAGAAGGACACGAGCGTATGTCGAACACGATTCACAGATCATGACA
Source organism: Rhipicephalus sanguineus (assembly GCF_013339695.2). Lineage (NCBI taxonomy): Eukaryota > Metazoa > Arthropoda > Arachnida > Ixodida > Ixodidae > Rhipicephalus > Rhipicephalus sanguineus. The sequence continues at coordinate 41,603,492 of NC_051181.1, read as the reverse complement.
TGAATATCATAACTTGCCTATCGCGTACGTCGTGAAACCCTTCCCACCAGTCACGAGAGGCATATACCCGCATAACACGGCCCGTGGTATACGGGTATGCGGCACTGATGATTCACAGTCTGTCAGCCCATGTACAGCGATAATGATAGAGTTTGTAAATCTTAACGCGAGAGCGTTAAGGAGCCCGTGTTGCGGAAAATCCGGTGCTGGCGTTGACGGCGTTCTCACTGGGTGAAAAATCCCGGTGGAAGCAAAGAATAAAAATTACGGCTCAAGCCGGAATCGAACCCAGACATTCTGCAAGGCAGTCACCACAATGCCACTGCTTAGCAAAAAGAAGATATGCATGCCAGATGTCGGGGCAACTCCAACTGCGGTTCCAGTGTTCACTATCCGATTTGTTACCAATGTAATAAGTATTGACTCCGCGAGCTAGAGTCATGCGTTGCATGAATACGCCGAATAGCGCTACTTATGAAACGCGCATCACTGCACCGTAGCGTGCACGTTGTTTCCATAAAACTGACACCGCTTTAACGAAGAAGTGGATCTCCTTATTGTTCAAGGAGGTGGATGGAAGGTGTAGCATTTCCCACTGTACATACCTGCTAATGTTATGTGCTTATGAGATTAATATTTTGTTGATCTTTACCTTCCTTACCAGTCCTAAGTTTATTATTTACCTAACAAAGTTAAGAATCGATCTTTTTTATTTGGTCTGATGTTCTTGTTGTTCTTACGTTTGCACATCTTTTACGGATGTTTCGAGTACTTCATCGCGGCATCTGCCAGCTTATTTTTGAAAAGAACCTCGGAAAATACAAAGAAATGCCCTTCTTTATAGGGAACTCTCATTTTCCTTGCCACCAGCCAGTCTATCAGGAGGCGTGTTGCATTGTAATGTTTTTTTTTTTAGCGCTTAGCCTTTTACAGGACACCAGCCCACAAATCACCTATAGGCCGCTCGTCTTCTCGAACAAGTTGCGAAATTGTTCTCGGGACGACTACTCCGTGCACAAGAGAAAGAGGAGCGCGTACGCGGGCCATTTTTGAAGCCGGGTGAACTTTGAACTAGGGCTCACGATAGCGCTCGCGTCTTGTACAATATTTATTGAGCTCACAGCGCCACTGGTATGGGCTTTTTTGTTGCCTATGTGTCGTTTGTTGCACTGGTTAAGCTATTAAAGCATGATTTATTCAATTTGGATATATTCAAACGGATGTCGTTCCTTCGTTTTTGTTAAAATATGATTTAGGGATCTAGCTAATATCACGCAGGACTTAAACAGAGTACGTGTTATTTTATCCAGTTTTTCAACCGCCAATTTTACAAGTTTTCTCGTTCCATTCGCGAACTTTGCTCCTCGAACACTCCGGCAGCAGAGCTCCAACAGTTCTGCTTTCTTGAATTCCGAGGCCTCGTGAGTCAGCGGACGAGTCATAGCGGTCGGATCACCTCTTCTTCTTGTTCACGGCCAGTTTTTGCGGGCGTTGAATCTACCCAGAGCGTCCCACGCAGTCGCATTCCGCGTTCGCTTTCTACGCGAGCCGAAGCAGTGCACTTGCACACTTGATTTCTAGTTTCTGTTTTCTCTTCTTTCTTTTTTTTTCCCTCTTGGAAGCAGCATGGTGCAATGTCGTTGACATTCTCGCAATGGGCGCGTCACCGGACTAGAAATGTCTACATGTAAACCCAACTGTGTATGTGTACGCACTTATGGGACGGGGCTCCTTAATTCTAATCCACGCATATTTAACGAATGCCTGAGCGCCTTTACTAGAAGGAATGAATTAAGGCACGTAGGCGCGCTCCCTTTTCCTAGGCCCTGTTGCTCGGATCAGTGCATCTGTCACCGCCCTTGCGTATAATACTCAGTTTGCTCCTTCCACGGCTGACGCTTTCCTGGATAGAATGCTGCAGCTGACGCCCAGGCTAATCGCTCTCTCCGCCTGAAAACACAAACAAACAAACAAAAAACTGGATTTCGCGGCCTGTACCACTAACAGCCGAAAATGCACCGAGCTCCCAAAGCGTAAATTATAGCTTACCCACGGGGTCCTTTGAATAACATTCGGCACCCTAGTCGGAGCACGCCGCGGTACGTTTGCGACCGCGCAAGGAGCAAAACGAATAGACGAACGTGTTATAAGAGGAGACATAAAAATGAGGACTGATTGATAGCAACGGGCCGTGCACGTTTAACTCGTGTTCGTGTCCTTCGTCGCTGCAGCGATTATTCTTTTCGTATATACGTCACGTTGCAGGCATATTTGCTCGAATTGCTTAACAAAATGGCGGTGAGTACGGGACTCGGCAGCCGCCGCTTTGTATGCGCCGAGTGTTTAAACGAGCGCGGCGCAGTCGTGAGCATATGTATGTACACGCACGCGCACGCGATGTAATTTGAGCTAAAGTGTTCGTGGCGCGTTCCCTATATCGGTCGCTGTCTCTGCCGAAAGGCTGGCCGAGGTTCTGATCTGTCGTGTTGGAGGGCGCTCGATAGAGATGGAGCGGTTGTCGCCACCCAGTTTCCGGGTCCTGTTCCTGAACGCTCTTATACGAGCAATGCAACATGGCTCTCGTTGCAGTTGTGGCCTCGAGTCGTGGATCATATAACAGGGAGCGTCATTAACCGCACTTCAAGTTATAAAACTTCGATCGCGCGAAAACAGCTCAAGTAGAACAACAATCGAAACCAAAGATGACGTAATTTGGACACCAGAAAGCCGGCAGATCCCACGCATTGTGGGAATCGATGTAATGCGAAGCAGCCAGCAAAGAGCTGCATACATCGTCTTGTATGTCATTGAGGAAAATGCGTGTCATGGTTTTCATGTTAACTCCTATTATTTATGTTCGGCACACAGTAACGTCGCGCAATACCAACTTGGGGGTCGATCAACCTAGAGAAACGGCCGCCAGGGCACCATGAGCGTGGCACGTAGGTCATGCTGTACATGACATGCGTGTCATGACTTTCATGTTAAGTCGTGTTATTTATGTTCGTCACACAGTCACGTCGCAAGATACCAATTTTGGTGTATATCAAGCTAGCGAAACGGCCGCCAGCGCACCATGAGCGTGGCACGTAAGTCATGCTGTACATGACATGCGTGTCATGATTCTTATGATAACTCGTGTTATTTATGTTCGTCACACGGTCACGTCGCAAGATACCAATTTTGGTGTACATCAAGCTAGCGAAACGGCCGCCAGCGCCCCATGAGCGTCGCACGTAAGTCATGCTGTACATGACATGCGTGTCATGATTTTCATGATAACTCGTGTTATTTATGTTCGTCACACGGTCACGTCGCAAGATACCAATTTCGGTGCATATCAATCTAGCGAAACGGCCGCCAGCGCCCATGAGCGTCGCACGTAAGTCATGCTGTAGACGACATGCGTGTCATGATTTTCATGATAACTCGTGTTATTTATGTTCGTCACATGGTCACGTCGCAAGATACCAATTTCGGTGCATATCAATCTAGCGAAACGGCCGCCAGCGCACCATGAGCGTGGCACGTGAGTCATGCTGTACATGACATGCGTGTCATGATTTTCATGATAACTCGTGTTATTTATGTTCGTCACACGGTCACGTCGCAAGATACCAATTTCGGTGCATATCAATCTAGCGAAACGGCCGCCAGCGCCCCATGAGCGTGGCACGTAAGTCATGCTGTACATGACATGCGTGTCATGATTTTCATGTTAACTCGTGTTATTATGTTCGTCACACAGTCACGTCACAAGATACCAATTTCGGTTCATATCAATCTAGCGAAACGGCCGCCAGCGCCCCATGAGCGTGGCACGTAAGTCATGCTGTACATGACATGCGTGTCATGATTTTCATGTTAACTCGTGTTATTATGTTCGTCACACAGTCACGTCACAAGATACCAATTTTGGAGTATATCAAGCTAGCGAAACGGCCGCCAGCGCCCCATGAGCGTGGCACGTAAGTCATGCTGTACATGACATGCGTGTCATGATTTTCATGTTAACTCGTGTTATTATGTTCGTCACACAGTCACGTCACAAGATACCAATTTTGGAGTATATCAAGCTAGCGAAACGGCCGCCAGCGCCCCATGAGCGTGGCACGTAAGTCATGCTGTACATGACATGCGTGTCATGATTTTCATGTTAACTCGTGTTATTATGTTCGTCACACAGTCACGTCACAAGATACCAATTTTGGAGTATATCAAGCTAGCGAAACGGCCGCCAGCGCGCCATGAGCGTGGCACGTAAGTCATGCTGTACATGACATGCGTGTCATGATTTTCATGTTAACTCGTGTTATTATGTTCGTCACACAGTCACGTCACAAGATACCAATTTTGGAGTATATCAAGCTAGCGAAACGGCCGCCAGCGCCCCATGAGCGTGGCACGTAAGTCATGCTGTACATGACATGCGTGTCATGATTTTCATGTTAACTCGTGTTATTATGTTCGTCACACGGTCACGTCACAAGATACCAATTTTGGAGTATATCAAGCTAGCGAAACGGCCGCCAGCGCACCATGAGCGTAGCATGTAAATCATGCTGTACATGACATTCGTGTCATGATTTTCATGTTATGACTTGTCATTTATGTTCGTCATACAGTCATGTTACGCCATACCAATTTTGGTGCACATTCGATTAACCAAGCGACCAGGAGAGCACGAAGTCGTAGGCGGCTAGATAGATAGATAGATAGATAGATAGATACGGTCAAAGTCGCAGAAGTTCGCTAAGAAATGCTTCGCATTTAAAAATTTCGGAAAGGCATCCGCAAGAAATCAAAATGAAACGAACATTGCTTTAGCACGATTGCTCGTTTTAGCAAAATAACATTCGGGACAGTTCAGGAGACTTATGCAAAGCACGCGTGTAATAAACCCTAGACATTCATGAAATCAAAATGGTTTTGATGTCGATAAAATTACGTATACAATACGAAGTATAAAAAAGCATTTTTTTTTTCGAATAGGGGGGGTGGGGGTTGAGGGGGGGACAAAGGTGACGACAGTATTAAGAATTTGAAAAAAAAAAAAAAGGAGAAAACTATCAATTATGTCTGGCGTGTTGCATATTGGACATCGGTTAGAGAAATGAGATTTCTGGATTGCATTCTATGTGCTGGACACAGCGTGTTCTGAGCTCGGGTGTACCGTTGAGGCAAATACACATATTTAATAGTATTTCCAAACAAATTTACTTTTACAAGGTTGTCAGTGCAATCATGGGAGTTTTCTCAATAGCCTGATACGTTCCTATCGCCTCGCAGATGAAACAAACGACAAGTTTCAGTGTAGTTGTTGGCCGTATTCTAACATTACTACCGAATACTATATTACTGATAGAACTGTCCATCGACACTTGTTAACTTGCCATTTCAGATGTGTCTAACTAGCTGAATTCGGCGGGAAGTTGAAGAAAAATGTCGCTGGAGGCAACGATGGCTCAAGAAACATCCTATTGCAATAATTTCTATTGTAGGAAATAGTTTGATAGCCAGCTTAACACCACTCGGTACCAATTAGAAAAGAATCCTCCAACTACGGATTCCGTGTTTGTTGTTTATTTCTCTGCGGAGTTCTCTCCGTCTATGAAGCGTACTTAAATGCACATGTGCATCTGTCATGGGTGTTTGTTGTGATATATTCTTCCTTTATACTTCAACTATTCTTCCCCCTCCAGGCGAGTTGGCGTCAAACCTTGGATTTAACGTCTACAGTAAAGGTTAATGTCGGGCACTTGCGCCACTCTTATACAACGAGTGACTCGAGACCGCTCTTAGTGGAGACACTAAGGTGTTGTATTGGAGGAAGTGCGAGTAATCGCTCTGGCGCGATCTCAGTTGTTCTCGCTGAAGTCAGATACGAACAGCGGCGGCGCCGCAGTGTGTGTGTGTGGAGAGCCACACCCTCAGCAAACGCGGTCCCATTTCGCGCTGGATCCGGCTACCGCCAGCTGCGGCTTACCATGTATGTAAGTGTCAGCATACCATGTCTGTGGTATGCTGGTGGCGTAGCGCGAACGGGTCTTGTTTGTATCGTGTATCTCTCTCGCTTTTCAAGAGGCAGGTCAAGCGGCATTTCACGTTGTAGAATTATAAAAGAAGCGCTCCTTCATTGTGCTCGGCAGTGAAGGGGCAGTTTGAAAAATCTTCCACATGCTCATAGCTGTAACTTAATGATAACTGGGAAACAGCTGAATTGATGAGTTAAAGCTCAGTATTGGGAGTGCGCGCTCCTATGCTTACCTGTACTTGAATATACAACTCCAACGCAGTTTCTGCAGCGTTTCTTCTTTTGCGAGTCAAATACGTCAAATTTCCATGTTTAACTGTCCAACAGAAACGAAGGAAGGAAACAGAATAGAGGGCAAAGTGAGGAAGGTTAACCAGTTCAGAATAACCGGAATGCCACCCTACGCTGGGTAAGTTTTGAGTGCATACAAACTGAGAACAATTGCGATGTTTCACTTTTACTGGTGGGAGCTGAGGTGGAGAGCGCGTCGCTTTCAAAGAGCGTGCACATTTCATTCGAAGAATGCGCGGAAAATATTCAGGGGGCAGTGGTCCAGTGTTGAGGGATAATATACACTACCTTGTCGTTGTTCGATACGGCTGGAGTGCAAATCAGATGGGATGGTATGTGAGGAGGGATTTTTTGTTAGACCGAAAGGCCAATATCAGCCCTAACCTGTGTTCGTCAGTCCATTCGTTATTCGCCGTCTAGGTTAAAAACATCGTCTTCACGAAAGAAAAAAAAAAAAAGAGATGAGTATTCACTTTTATCCGTCCGCGAAGTGTTACTCAGCTAGAGCTATCCAGTGTGAGCACATTTCTCTCTTCCAGTCGTCTCACCAATCACGCAGTCTCGGTCTTTTTCATAATTAGGCAGAGGGATCCGTCGCGTATTGGCACTGAAACAACAATTATCTTATGTTTAAGTACGGAGCACTTTAGGGGCACGGGATGTCGTATGCTATCATCTGTAATCTCCCGTCACGAATCTGCTGTCATCTCATGTCGTCGCTTGGCGTCACGCAAGCAAAACCATGTATACATAGCCATGTATAGCACAATCATGAATAGTATAGTACAGCAAGAGTGCGGGAAGAGAAGTGTGGGTGAGGAGGTGGGAAAGGAAGAGGGCATATCATAGCATAGCCGTGTATAGTATAATACAGTAAGGGGGTGTGAAAGGGAAGTGAGGATGAGGAGGAGAGGTGTGGGGTGGAGGGAAAGGGGGAGGGTAATGTATAGCATAGCTGTCTATAGTACTGTATAGCAAGTGAGTAGAAAAGGGAAGTCAGGGTAAGTAGGAGTGGTGTGAGGGTGCGGAGAGGGCGCCACTGCATAAGAAATGTACGTTTCCTTTCCCGTCATGGACCCCGAGACGGCTGCGTACTTGAAACGCCAGCGCGCGCTTGTCCGTGAACGCGAGCGTCGCCGAAGGGCAGGAGAATAACTGCTCGGCACTTCCAACAGCTTTGACGTTGAGTGCAACTGCATGCATTTTTAGGGGCGAAGCTCCTTAAGGCGGCACCCGTTCGTCCCTCGTAGTCGTAGTCGTAGTAGTCGTAGTGCGTAACCAGTCTTACGCTTTGACCTCCAAGGTGGTGCCGGTGGGAGATTTTTCCTGTGCGTTGTTGAACAATAAAAAATTCGCAGCGTGCCCGTTAACTAAAAGCCGAATTCTTCTGTCTCTCATTCCCCATTAGCAGCCATTGGCATGTTCCAGTAGGAAACGTTAGTAGAAGTAGAAGTGTAAGTGTTAGCTAAAAGCCGACTTCTTCTGTCTCTCATTCCCATTAGCAGCCATTGTTTACCTCCAAGGTAGTGCCTGGTGAGATTTCTCCTGTGCGTGATTAAACAATAAAAATTTTGTTCAAAACGCCGTTGATTGATGAAATAAACCAACGAAAGACGCCAGATGTTTTGTAAAAGCAAAACGAAAGAACGCCAGATGTTTCTAAAGCAAAACGAAAAGACGCCAGCTGCTTAACGAAAGACGCCAGATATTTTCTAAAGCAATGGTTTTCTAAACAATGAAAATTCACAGCGTACATGTAAAATTAAAGTGAGCTGCAAGTCGTCATAACTCATCGAACCTTTAGTATAAACGCGCCCGATCTCACGTCGGAGATGATGTACTGGGCAGAATTCACGGAAGATTCACGGTTTACCGATGAACCTCCGCAGCTTCGCCCACTCATCATCATTCACTCCGTGGATATGCTGTGATTTTTTTTCTAATTCTCTAAGCGTTACGACATAAGATCACGCTTTAATATTATAACCAAATAGTGTTAATTTAAACACTTGCGCGCAGTTTTTAGGCGTTCCACGTTACAAATACTGGTTCAGCGCTTGTGATGAGTACGAACAGACGTTGGCTTATATTCTGGGCAATTACGCACTCCGTCTTTTGCAGAGAACTACACTGTCGCAGCGTTGTACGCCAGTGGCGATTATGATGGCCTCTCGTTTATGCAAATTGAGCGACGAAAACGCTGCGCAAAGACCGCGCTGCAGACGGTGCACCGATCGCGTTTCATAAAGAGTAGCCATTAGCATCCTTCACCGCCGCTGCAGACCTGTAAGAGACGCCACCAAGGACATCCCCGCGAGCAGACCGTAGTAAACGCTTTATGCGTAATAAACCGCCGCTGAAGCAACGTCTTATGTAAAGCAGATAGTTCGTTATTGTCCCTATTGCCAACAACCATTAGTGCCTAGTCCTCCGCTTCCACTCTTTATTGTTCCATGGTTCGTTGTTCAGCGGTGACTTGACGCCGCGGTGGGGAAAGCGCCTGACGGGGTTCTCACGTTTTACGCTCGCCCCGCGTTTTGTAACGTCTCTCTCGCGTACGCTTCGGCGATTTTCTTGCGTGAGCCTTCGCGACGAGAAGATCGTTGTTGCCTTAAAAGCGGGACGTGTGAACCGAGACGCCTTGCGAGCCGTCATTTTCGTCTTTGCATACGCCTCTCGCCGCGCTCGCGAGAAAACGCCGCGTTGCAATTTTCGCGCCGGAGACATGCGATCCGAGCATTGCACGCAACACGAGGCGATTCATTCGCCGTTATATCCGCCGAACAGGCAATACAAGGCCACCATGACACATATCTCCGTCATGCTATGCCGGAACGAAAGGTATATTTCTCACAACCCGGGAGGGCGCCCACTTGCAACACTAGCATATTACCACCCGGTGTTTTGAGTGAGCAAGCCGTGGCCAGCAATTCAAACCACCGTGCTTTGAACCGGCATACCGTTGATGTGAAGTCCTGAGTAAAATAGCTCGGAGAGGACCGACTTCGCAGCATGAAGAGTATATAAGTTGGGTGTCATGGCCGCGGCGCTCGCATTTCGATGGCGAAATGCCAGAGGTCTGGGTACTGTGCGATGTCAGTGCACGTTAAAGAACTCCAGATGGTCGGAATTTCCGGAGCCCTCCACTACGGCGTACCTCATATCGTAGTTTTAGCACGTAAAACCCCAGATATTATTATTATTATTATTATTATTATTATTATTATTATTATTATTATTATTATTATTATTATTATTATTATTATTATTATTATTATTATTATTATTATTATTATTATTATTATTATTACCCCTAGGCTCTAGGCTGTGTTTGCAGAATGTCTAGAGAATTCCGTTCTCCTGTGCCCTTTCGAAAATTGTACACCGCGCTATGTCTTCCTCAACTAGAGTATGCATCTGTGATCTGGAATGGCATTCCTAATTCCAGCAGCAACGCCATTGAGCGAGTCCAGAAAAAATTCCTAAGCATTTACAACCATCGTTTCGCTAGAAATGACTCTGGATCTCGTTCTAACGCTGCTGGATTATTATCATTGCCATCACTTTGCTGCCGACGAAATCGCGCTGATCTGTTATTTCTTTACAAGCTTGTGCATGGTATCATATCCTGCCCTGTACTGCTCCACTGTCTTAATTTCCGAATTCCACGTAAGCTGACCAGAGAGAATAGACCTTTTCATGTAACCGCCTGCCTCTGTGAACATTCGACCATTGGCAGGATACAACGTCTTTCCAATGCTTACTTTTTGGAGCTCGATGTTTTTCACAGCTCCCAGTCGTTGTTCTGCTCCGAGCTTTGCACTGTACTTACATAGCCTTGTACACTGTTGATTTTTTTTTTTCTGCCTGCGCATAGTTGTATATGTGCAATTTTGTAACGTTTTTATCCCTGATATTTTATTATGAATGTTTCCTTTGTTTTCTTTTGTTTTTTTTGTTTTTTTTTTTGGGTGCGCCAGTACAAAGACCTTACGGTTGTTCCTGGGCACGTTAAATAAACGTTTGATTGATTGATTATTAGTCTTGTTTTTGCTTCATTGCCAGAAATATATGTTCTAAGACTTGAAAAACTTTTTAAAGAGCCTCATGAGTCTTCGTACTGAATTTGGGAGACTAATATTTAAATGCCAAACTTAGCATGCTTGAAATAGTAGTGCTTCGCTGAACGGCTTTAACCACCCCGTCGTTGTCTAACTCACTGCTTTCAGCCGTGAGAATGGCGGTGGGGCACTTTTGTTCAGGACACCCCGTAGCGTGCTCGACGAGGGCTTGCCCGTGCACCGTATCGTTTGGTTATCACCAACTCGACTTCACGTCGCCCCGTTCCAGTTTCCCGTTGCGGAGTACGTGGCTCGAGCGTAAAACTGGCCCGTCGGTTTTGACCACGTGTTATCGCTCGTGCACATAGGTAATTCGCCTCACGTCCGGCACAGTTAGTGCGTCGCGCCTTCTGTAAGTCGCCACCTGTTCTTGAGACGCCGTTTTCCATTCGCAAGGTGACCGAACAGCGTCGCGACAAAAAGAGGCCAGCTCTCGCAGTTTGTGAGGGATGCCATAAATTCGTCCGAGCTGCATTTTCGCGAAACGTGGTACGAGCGCGGGAGTGGAGGAAGCCGTGTTTAGACTCTTCGCGCAGTGCGCGGCTCGCTTTTCGTTCATTGCATCGCTGCACTTCTAGCGGGTCAAAAAAGCAACTCCGAATAGCTTGTTTGCGAAGACGGGCGGCCGAGCAGGCTGGGATTTATAAAGCTGAGGGCGCCTGCAGTTTGTGTGCTCTGGACAGCCCTGCCGGCGGCATATTTTGCGCGAGGTCCGGCTAATGTACACAAGTTATGTTTCCCCCACCGGTGTTCTTGCCAAGTAGTTCACTGACAGGTTCAAGAAAGCGAAGCGTTCGTGATACGACTGGGCTTGGATTACGTGTGCCAAAAGAAGCAGCCGCCACTTCTCTGCAGTATGGTGACTGGAAAGGCCACCAGGAGCACGAACACACCCACATGCACCCTTCGGAGTTCAGAAAGCTTTACTCGGTGCATATTTATTATGAGTAATGTAAAGTATTTCTATAAACGTCGATTCGCGCATTTTCAGTTTATAAATTTTTAGGATCACATGTACTAGTGAGTGCAACTCGGCATGTAGAGCAGTGCTACAGGCGCATTCGCTTATGTTCGATTTCGAGCTTCAGAAGTTCGATTTTCCGTCGCTACAACATGGACACTTTAGGACGACGGCATAATGGGAGGGCGTACTGTACTCATGTTTAGATGCACGTGAATGAGTTGCAGGCGGTCGAAGCTAATTCATAGGTCATTACTACGCCATTTCTCGCGACCTAAATGTTCCTTGACAAATGTGGTGTCGTTTTCACTAAATATTTTGCCTTCCCAATCGGCATGGAAGACCGTCCGGCTTGCAGCCACTGCGGCAGCGATGAAACGATAGACCACGTTCTTTGTCGGTGCCCTCGCTACAGACTGCCGCTAGCTGCTGTGTTGACCCGCCAGTCGGAACAGTCAGTGCTAGAATGCCGGCCTGAACTGCCGTCGCACAAGAAATCACTTAGGGCCTTACTTAACTTTTTCGTGGCAGTGGCCTATTCAATAGGCTGTAGTACTCCCGCTCTACATCTTCCTTTCGTTTATTTGTTCTTTTTTCGCGCGTCTGCTCTCCTCTCCATCTTTCCTTCCCTTTCCCTCTCCCCTTAGTGTAGGGTAGCAAACCGGATGACACAATTCTGGTTGACCTCCCTGCCTGTCTGCCATTTCATTATCTCTCTTTCAGGCTTGAATAAAATTAAATCACAATTGAGCGTTAGTGCTTTCGTCAAAGGCTTGATATAATGTGCATGAAGTAGTGGTAATGCCCGCATGCTAATAGTATCGCCGGATGCTGAAACTCGCAACTGCCTAAGCTTCACGGCGATTCGCAAGCTGTACGACGTAACATGCTACGAGTATATCGGTGCTGCTATGTCATTATGTCTAAATGAACCAACAAAAAACACGGCAATGCAAAGCAGGCATGCACTTGGGTCACTTGCAGGCATGCACTTGGGACACACGAAATAGAAGCCTTCACCGTTGAAAAGAGACCGCAGTACATTTAATAATTGACAAGGAAGGAAAATATTATTTTCGCTGCTGGATTGGAGAAGGCTTACACGTGCTGCAGGATTTCACTTATAAAGGTTAATAGACCGCAAGCGGTATTTAACGGATGTTTTATAATTCAACCATGCGTCTCCTTTTTTAATTAATTCTTTCTGCCTTAAGTAAGGGCTCTAAATTCCACTATACATGGGGCGCTTTTTTAAAAGGCTAAAGCGTAGTGACCGTCGCACCTGGTCAGCGAATACGGCAGTGAGTAGCTGCAGAGCGCTTTGAGAAATTCCCATGTTCTGTTTATGGATTAATCAACAGGGCGAGTTGAAATACGATTACTGTTTTTTCTAGGTTGCACGTGGTGAGCAGCTTAAAACTTAACATATTTTGCGCAGTAACAGCGCTTACTTTGGCTGGTGTAGAACGAAAGCCAGCGATATTGGCTGTCGACGAACGATGCCCACTGAACAGTAACAATATTGCTGAGCGCAACAAGAGACATGTCACGAAAGAAGGCTGCACACAAGACCGTGTGTAAGCTTATTTTCTGGCGTGCCTTTTGCTTCGCGCAACAACGTTGTCATCATGTGGCAACTAGGCCCTCAAAAAGTAATTTAGTTGCCCAATAATTGCGAAAATGCGCGAAACCGAAGTGCCAAACTTCTTTGACATTGAGGCTGTCGCCATAACCTGCCCGCCCTTATAATCTAAAACTGCGGCGATCAGCCATGACCGTTGTCGCGTAGTGATAACTGGAGATGCAACGGCATTATACTGCCACAAAAAACCCGTTCCTAACCAGGACGCTGAAACCTTGCGTGAAACTTTGTGAACTTCGAGCGTTTCTCCGTCTCTCTTATGGCTAAACAAATCGCTAGTAGTAATATTTGACTGTCTGCATGCGTTGACTGCGTTTGTTAACCAATGAATGCTCACGCGTACGCTCCTTGAAAGCAGCGCGTGCTCTCGCTTTTACCGACAAGCTTATCGAAGGTCGCAGAGCCGCTTCGCATATAAACATCGAAGGTTGGGTTGAAATGAGCTGTACAGTACATGCTGGGAAGCCCTGAAAAAAAGATCAAAGTGTTTATAACATTCCGACACAATCTGACGCCAGAAGCGGGTCTGCAGTGGACCAATTTGATATGAAGACACGAGTCGCAGCGCTGGAACTCGATGCTTTATCGAAAGCTCTGAACGAGTATTACCGCCCCTATAACCTCATTCTTTTGACTGACGTCGTCGTTTATCGCATGGGAATAAACAGTTGACGCTAGGTGTGCTAATGCTCGTTTGGTTTAGTAAAGATCGTTTTATTTTGTCGTTAGTCTGTGTTTACACATGAGGACAATTGAAATGTACACCGACCACGAATGTTCACACAAAAGCAAGACACAGAAGCAAGACGTTGCACATAACATATGTTTACACATTTTATGTGCAACGCTGGGTTCACTTGTCGTAGGTGCTTAAGCAAACGTCTTCCCATCCTAATTACAACACTGTCCACGGTCCCCTATACTAGGAGCCTGCTACCATCGTGGCGATGTAAATTGCTCCAGCACGCAGGACCAAACGGGGGAACAGAAAATGCGCGTTAACTTTCAACAAATCGTGCTCTCGTTAGCACTCGTGTTCTGTTTTGTCTTCGTCTGCTCGAACGCCTTACACCTTTACTGTGTCACGCCAACGCTACATGGTCTAGCCTCCTGGCATTGAAGTCCTCAGTTCCACGATGCGTGGCCTTCAGTAACGCTTCATCATAATTAATTGTGGTCATCAGCAACGGCATCAACAAAGTGTGCAGCTACGCGTATTGCCTTACGGACGCATAATGTGTTCTTCGATGATTCCCAATCTGAAATTATTACGGTGAAGTGGGCACTTCGCAATTGCACTTGCAGTAGTCATGCACCAAAGTTTTGAACGGCCAACATTACGCACGCAGACATTCCTTTCCTCGCAACACGGTTGAGGTGACCGCTGAGAAGCGAAGCCTGGAAAGCGAATGAGAAGACCGTGCGAACGGAGACCGATCATTCTATCGCGTTCTACTATTCAAGACGAGGCTGAGGCGTCCTCAAGTTCTTGAAGTACGCTGACACTCGTGGAACATATTTATATTATATGAAGCTGCAGGCGTAAAAACGTGCGGTTCAAGCAGAATGAAGTCGGACATTGTGTGTTATGGTCTCTCTGGTAGCTATACACGCGTACATTTGGCCTATAAAACAATAGAGGGAAGCAAATAATAATAATAATAGTTGAAAATGCCTTTTTGCCAGGGTCCGTGAGCCGGCCTACACGGTGTTCAATGTCGCGCAGTGCCCGAATAATCGGCGGCACGAGTGGAAAGTTTGTCCAGAAGGACAACGCAGGCGCGAATGAGTGGGAGGACACGGCGGCCTGTCATCTACAAAAGGAGGCGGTCGTCGCCTACTGCAGAATGACCGCAGTCGCCTGTAGACACACGTAAAGACTGTCGCTACAGCCCCCTGAAAAGCTGGAAGCTCCTTGCACGGCCGCGTATGCGACACTGACAACAGTTTGCTCTCGCAACGACGGGCCACTTGTGTAGTACCCTTGAACGGGTCGCAACGTGCGGAGGCATCACTTCACAGATGTTATCGGTCCGCTTTCGCTAGCGAGCTCCTTAGCTTCGCACTCGACGCGCCTCCGCTTCGCGAAGGTTGTTCTAAATTTTAATTCGAGCACCTTCGTCGAGGCTGCGCTAACACGCTACCGAACGCTTTAGCTTTTTTAGGATTTGTACTCGAGACCGGGCCTTGGCGGGGAGGATGCGTGCAGTTCCGTTTTCTTACCGGCTAGTGTAATTTGATCACGACCTACATGGGACGAGCTGCGCTTTCCTCTCTGCGTGTATTTATGTCAAGACCGAGGTGAAGCATGTGCGCAGATATCAAACAGTTAAAAGCACAAACAACGCAAGAAGATTTAATGCGCCTAGCTCGTGTCTGTGCCATATACAGGACGCAGTTCTCATTTGTGTACGACATTTTTATCAACTGCGTCCTCGCGTAGATCGTAGGAGACCTTCAGGCATCCGCAACAACAGTCTTTATTGTGTATTTCGGATCACATTCGTGATGTATTATTCACTAGATCGCTTTAAAATACATTTACGAGGCTACATATTACGAAGGACATACTGAGAATATTTAGGCTATTCGGCATATCTTCTCGGATGGTGTTCTGTTCAACAAATTGAGGCATTACCTATGGTACTACAAATCTAAACGAAGCCTTGAAGTTACATTACCAAACACAGGAATAAGGTTCGCGAGTCTCCAGTGTGTGGGGGGGTTCTTGATGCAGCAAGGCCGTATGGCAACTTAGTCCAATTCGCGTTCTATTGGTGCAGACGTCATGAGGAAGAAAACTTGCCGGAAAAAAAAAAAAAAACACTGTCATTACCGAGAGCTTACCGATATTGGTGAAGTGTGCAACAAGAGCATCCCGCCAGTACTCGCAGAAATTATAATTAAGTAAACCGATCAACCTGCCAGTTCGGCTGCTAAGGCGGCGCTCCAAAAAAAGATGGTGAGCAGCCAAATTCGTGCTGCGTATTTCAGTTTTGTGTGGTACATTACAAGAGCTTCACTTATTAATGGATAGACGCGCAGCATGAAATGTATGTCTGCTTGAGCGGAGATGCATTGTTAACTTAGGGGATTTTCTTAGTACTGTAGCTTGAACTGCAACCATAGAAACTACTAACAACCGCCCTCATATTAAGCAAGCACGGCGAGCCAGACATCACCAGACAACAGTATATATTTTTGTGGCAGGCGCTGTGTTGGGGTTCTGCATCTCTTGAATGTAGCTGGAGCTCTCACGACGCCATGGTGTAACTGTGGTGATGTATGTCCCCGTAGTTTTAAGGGGTATTATTCTACCGTTAAAGTCAATAAAATACGAAGATCAGCTTGACGTTTTGTAGTACAGTCGCGATTGTCAGTTTGATCACCTCTGGGACGTCCTGATGCTGTCTACACTTTATATGATAGGCTGTTGACGAAGAATGTTCTACATCGATATAGGCAGTATTAGCTCCAGTGATCAGAATTCAATATCAGGCTTTGCGCTTACGTGCGCGAAATGTGGATAGGACGAGAACGGCCATGTCGCAATTGTTTTTCTACCTTTTAGCATTTACCAAATAAAATCAACGTAGCATGCCATGAGACCGTGAGTGATGCGTTTATCGACGTTTTGACCCCTGCTTCCTCTATAACTGGCTGTCGCCTTCACGTGAGCCGATTTTTCTGGGTTTCTTTATCCCGCGAAAAATGTTTTGCTGTTTTCGCGTGCTGCACATTCGCTTCATTTACAATACCGTTTCGGCAGTGATCACAAATATAGTTTAAAATGCATAAGATAGACCGTCGTAGAAGACTATGTCGAACTGCAGCCACCGCGTAAGCGATCAAACATTGAACATCAGGCTTATCAGTGCCGCTGGCTACAAAGGCGTGAGATTTAAGAAACTGCGCCAATGGCTGTCTGGCTGGGCAGAACCTCGGTGATCCGTGTTTCGGTATGGCTAGACAAAACCTTGGCTGCCATTAGGTGATCAGGAGCGCAGGCTACTTTCAGGAAATGGATAAACACTCGCGGCCAAATAGCGGGTCACAAATCGCACCTAAAGTCGTGCGGTCCTTATTTATGTGCCGCGTTATTCACTGTGTCAAGCTGCAGCAATTCAGTACTGCTCAGAGAATTTCGTCGCTGGCCCCAAGGCATCGCCTTGTGGCAAGTAAAGAAGAGTTGCAAGTAAAGAGTCTAAGTAGAGGGGACAAGAGGCGCAGCCCAGGGCTCTCTACTCATTAGACCGTGGATGAGCGTCACATGTAGGATAGAAACAGGTTAGGAAGAAACCTTGAACTATGTTCCGAAGGAATGAGTCGCTAGAAGCCAGCAAGCACGCACACAGTCATGCACTAACAATAAACGGACGCAGAGTCGTCTGGTGGGGGGAAATGGGACTAAAGATCACTGGGTATGGGAGGAGGTCGTAACTACGAGGAGGCATTTTGATAGGGCGCATTTAGATCTCACGCTTGGTTTGCCCAAACAGTATTTTTCGCAACTTGTTACGAATATACGAAATCAGCTGTTAATGCAATTGATTACGCCCTTACAAAAATGTATGTAGACAGTCTATAGACTGTCTAAAAATGGGTTTAGACAGTCTATAGACCGTCCACGTACATTTTCGTGAGGGTGTGGCCACTTTTGGTACAACATGCTCGGCAATAGCAGACAGAAGAAACAAAGAAATTACTTTCTCAAAGGCGGTCTTGGATATGAATATATTCTTCCCGAGGTTTCAGTTTAGTCTACCACAATTTTGTTTCGATCGTTTTTGTGTGTGCGTGTACAGATGTATGCTATCGATTACGCTGTAAGCTCTAACGAGGCCACAAAACGAATTTTGAATACATAATTATTGACGAAGATAAGGCGGCTAAGGCTGAAACACGAATACGTAAGATCTTATTCGTTTGTTTTTGCAAGTTTTGCTTCACAGTGCCTCGGCACGTGTCGCTAATTTTCAAATAAGTCCGTCAGAGGGCTATAATGTGTTCTCATGCGATAAAGCGCCCAAGGCGAAGTTGATGGTTCGTATTCAAAGGAGCGAGTGGTTCGCTAATATATGCCGCTGCTGCTTGCGTTGTCGAGCTTCTGATCGTTTGATATAAAGAAAGGTAAAACAGTAACGGACGGGAGCGCCATTGCGGGCGTACTGCTCTGTATCTCCTCTTGCGCAACTTGACTGCGCCCGTCCGCACCAGTGAGCTGAATCGTAACGGACTGTACGTAATGCGTGCGCGAATTCGCGGCGCGCGCAGGTAAATAATGGCCTCGCGTTTATCGCGCAGCGGTCGAACCGACGAGCCGGCGCCGTTTCCACGATTTCGTGCCTTTTGGGGCGAAAATGGGGAGAAAATCAACGCCGATCCAAATACCTGGTTGAAGTTGGCGTGTTTCCGCTGGAATGTCCCTGCATTCTATACTGTCTCATCGGCAGCGGCTCCGATAACTGATATTATCAGTTCACGCTTTCGCAGCGGAGTTCGCGAGCAAGAATGAAGTTTAGTCGCTGGCTGGAATATTTGCGAGGAAAGGCTTTCCCTGACCACAACGTTGTCTTTGCGATCACATCGTTGAGCTTTGCCGAACGAGTTTCGATTTTCGCAGTACCTCGTCGTTTTTGTTGCATTGGAAACTGGAACATTCGTGGAAACCGGGCGCGGTGCCTTTATGGTTATGGTCCTTTACTGCAAGCGTGACATTTCAGCCTCGATTTTACTTTAACGGGTAGCAATCCAATCGGAGGGTTGCGAAATATACTAGTATTGTGCGTTTTCGATGCATGTCGAAGAACCGTTTGTAAGAGTATTGCTGGGCCAAGCACAGCGGAGTCGCTCATAATCATTCTCTTGATTCGGAATGACAAGAGTTTTGTGAATCATTCGTGCGATTCCCGGTAACTTAGAAACAAGCAAACCGCTTCCCATTGTTATTTGTTTCACTGGGTTTTATATCGAGCAACAGTTTTTTGGGCAATGTAAGCGACAGCACTCCGACCGCTTGGAGCTGCCGTGTGCGGGACGGTGATATAATCGCGGTCATTTTGTCATGTTGTTCTCAAAATGAAGCACAAAAATTATAAAACCCGGTGTTACCAAACCCAGTGTAGAAATATGACACTTCCCTTTGTAAAAGTAATTACCCACCTGCCACAAAACGGCCAACTGGCTGATTAAAACGAAATTTCGCGTTATCAATTTCAATAGCACGGTTAACTGGGCTAGGTGGTACTTGTTCATTTTGACAGCATAAGGCGCGCGCACAGACAGGGACACTAGAAGTGCCTGCGTTGTTTGCGTCTTTCTTCTGGTGTACGTGTTTGTGTGCGCGCCTCATTCTGTCAAAATATGAATTTCATTTGTTATGTCGACGCAATAAATGGGTTTATATAACTGAAGATAAGTAAACGCGATGGTATCCCATATGCAATTATTGAGGCCCTGACATTCAGTAGCAGCGACACTCACACAACGTGATGACGAGTGTCGATCGTTATGATATTCAGTTTGAAGCGCATAGAGGACGAAGGAAGCGCGTACCCGATTTCCTTCGAACGAAAAATCCTAGTGAACATCCATACGCTCCGCTGATCGCGTTTGAATAGTCCACTCAGTGAACACTCAATTAACAAAATAACAAAACCCCTATACAAGGGGTGTTCAAATGAAAAGGTGCGAAAGGTCGTAAAAATGTAACCGTTAACATAGATGCCTATGCCGCTATGGGAGAATGTAGACGGACATCTAGGGTTGCGATCGCACTCTTCGCCGTGGATCGGAGCATGCGGAGGCACCCGCACGCGCAATAGAGAGCAGGGGCTCTTTTAAAGAGCGCCGTCCAATTGATGCGGCAGTACGTGTGAGGAAGGGATGGCGTTCACTTTGCAAACTTCGACGCTTGAGGCGCAGCGAGGCGTCATCCGATTTCTGACAGCGGAAGGTGTCAAACCGGCCACCAGTCATCGCCGGATGGTGAACGCGTATACGGGGAAGACTGTGTGTCCAACAAGTCCGTGAAAAAATGGGAAGCGCTTCCACTTGGACGAAAAACTCAAGGACGCTGTCAAGCACTGGGTTTCGTCACGACTGCAGGAATTCTGGGAACGAGGAATCCTTCGGCACGTTCATCAAAGGGATCGTTGTGCTCATGCCTATGGTGCATATTTTGAATGAAGTCTTCACTTATACCCACTGTGTCGCTTCGTACCTTTTCATTTGAACACCCCTCGTATATAGCCAGTCTTTCGCATATGTCGTACAAGTTTAAGGTAAAAATAATTCGAGGGTCTCGTTCCGGCAGACTAGAGGCCTTAGGTAGTATACGAGAGTTTATTGGTCAGCTTGCTGCTCGTATAAGATCAAGTGCTACGTAGCACCAGCTGGCGACAAAAGGTTGTTTCACACTCGCCGTTATGGCTGCAAGCGACGCTCGCTAACACTTTCAAAATTACACAAAACATAAAATACCCAATAAAGTGGACGGGAAAGTGACCGTCGCCGTAACTCAGTGGGTAGAGCATCGGATGCATTATCCGAAGGTTGTAGGTCGGTCCCTACTTGCGGGAAGTTGACTTTTTACCCCACTTCAATTCCTTTCTATTCATATCGTAATTACTATACTTCAGTTAAAACGTGCAATAATGTCCCCTCCTAAGCTTCATTGTCTGTCGGTTTCGTTAGGTTGTGTATAACAAAGGAAACGAGCCCTCTTTAGCTTGATATACCCTGTCTTAATGAAAAATTACAATGTGGTTTTGATTAAAGCTGAAATTTGGGCTAGTTGGTCTTGACTTAAATACATAATATAGCGGAACAAAACAAGGACAGAGAAAGAAGCACACAGGACGACCGCTAGACTTCAACTGAAAATTTTACTCTGAACACGTGACATATAAAGTGTAAAAAACAACATCTAAACTGATGGAAACGTCACCATTCTGCCTTCGCATCAAGCTGCACGTGCCCAGCTACGCGTCGCGCATGCGCCCTTCCAAGAAGCCAATCTCCTTTTTCGTTTGGGCAATTGAGGGCACACTTACACACCTATCTGCCTCCCTGTTTATATACATGGCCTCACAGATCTCACGTCGTGTCTGGTCATGACCCCTTCCCAACACCCGAGTTGCACCAAATGCTGGGGCGCACCCACACCGCTTACAATGATCGGCCAAGTAGCCCGCCCGTGGCAAGCGATGAAACCGCTGTTCGATGCTCTCTTAGCCGGTCATTCAAACAGCGCCCCGTCTGTCCCACGTAACATTTTCCGCAGGACAAAGGGATACTGTAGACGACGCCTTCAACACAGGAAACGAAACTGGTAGCGTGTTTTCTTGTGCATCCTTGCCTTGTATTCTCATTCACCGCAAGACACAGCCGCATCAGCTTACCCCGGTGCAGTGCAGAGCATATCAACACCGCATTTCTTGCCCACTTTTTTCAAGCGATGCGTAAGCTGATGAATGTAGGACACCCCTACCCGCCGAATACCAAGTCGGCTTCGGTCTTCCTTTGTGGAAGAACGTGCATCATTCCTTACTTCTTTGAGAAGGCTTTCTGCGACAGAGGCCATCAGTTCACGGGAGAACCCTGCGTCTGCCAAGCGGGACACTTGCGCTTGCACGCTTTCCGTGACCCTGTGCCGGCAAGACTTCTGTAGAGAGCCGCGCAGACAGTTCATCGCTATGCCACGTTTCACCAACTTCGAATGCGCCGAGCTATAACTTAAAAGCTGCTTTTTAGAGCGGGGCTCGGGTGTTGGGAAGGGATCATGACCAGATACGACGTGAGATCTGTGAGGCCATGTATATAAACAGGGAGGCAGATAGGTGTGTAAGTGTGCCCTCAATTGCCCTAACGAAAAAGGAGATTGGCTTCTCGGAAGGGCGCATGCGCGACGCGTAGCTTGGAACGTGCAGCTTGATGTGAAGGCGGAATGGTGACGTTTCCATCAGTTTAGATGTTGTCTTTTACACTTTATATGTCACGTGTCCAGAGTAAAATTTTCAGTTGAAGTCTAGCGGTCGTCCTGTGTGCTTCTTTCTGTGTCCTTGTTTTTTCCGCTGTTATGTACATATGAGGTTTTGATGAATATGCCCAATTTGCACCTTTTGTTTTTCTTTAAGCGCTGAGTACTCGGTGAAAAAAAAATTCAGCGAAGTAGCATGGATGCTCGCTATGTGATGTAGTGAACACTTAGAAGCGCATGCAGTCATATATATGTAGTGTTTAGTCAGTTTATAGCATAAATAGAATCGCCGAATGCCATTGTGATGGCAGCGTTAGGTTGAAAGGATAACTTTTTTTATTAGATGTACTTTAGGAGAGGTTGGTAGCTATGTGTGGCGCCGGCCACTCCTCTTGCACGATACTTGACGTCGTTAAGTAGTGGACTATCACAAACTAGCACAAATAGGCGCATGTACGAACACTCATGCAGTTTGTCCCAGTACATCAATATGTCTGCAATGCTGAAAGGACTTCGTATATCCGGCATCCCTTCAAGCCCGACATAACGTTTTCGTCAGTGTGATATCATCTGCAGTGATCTGCAACACATTGAAGCGAAATGGACTGGCAGTCCGTTTAGTTCACCAGAAGATACAATCCCCGGTCTCATTCTCTGACGCAAGAGGAAGAGGATGGAAGAGGACAGAAAGCGCGTGGTATAGCGTTGTCCGCCGCAGGAAAAAAGAAGCCTAGAACGTGCCAGTAGTGTAGGCGTATGCGGATCAAAGAATTTCAATTCGCGCATGCGTGGGTATTCTAATTCATAATCCACTCTTTGCCATGGCAGCCTTTCAAGCGTGGCGATGCGACCTGTGCCATGTCTTCTTTGCCCGCTGCCAGGTTCTACCTTAAACTCACAATTCGCATGATTGAGTCCGTGCTTGTACCGTACAAACGGGGTAACAAGAATGATGGATATTGTCAAGGACTGCATAGAAAAGCAAGAGGCGAAGTGAACGTCAGACCGAAAGCGGCTCCATTCCATAAATTCCGAGTAAACGATCCAAAGACCGGTTCCTCAAGCGGCACCTTCTTTATTTCTTTATCGCTGCGGGAAGCGACGCTGCATATCAAGTAATAAAAGATAACACCCAAGCAGAAAAAAGGGAACGCAGACATGCGGTCTGATGCCGCGATATTTACTTGTAAGGACAGATATGTGGAATTTTATGTCATGCTTACTCCCGCGGGTTTTCATTTGTTTCGTTTCACGGGTACGCTTCGGCACAAGAAAGACCTCAGTGGTGCATATTCGAATGTATCGCGGCAGAGAACGCTACCTGCGAGCACTTGCCACTTGCCTACGGGCACGAAGGCTTCGTCCGGAAGCGCTGTTGCGCACACAAATACGCAAGCAGTGCAAACAGGAAGCTCGCCGTCCGGAGATTCGCCTGGTGCGGTAAACACACGAAGCTCCGGGGCTATTAAGACGAGCAGTGAACGAATCGCCGATACGCATCTTTTGCACGTAGGGGCTTGCCTGCCGACGTCACCATTAGCACCGATTTGAACGCAAATAACAATTTAATAAATTGTGACGGCTTTTACGTAAAATGTTTAGCATTGCGACACGCCACTTCGAGAGGTGATACGAAGGGCCGTGCCGCGAAAGACAATAGCAGTGCGAGCTCAGTTTCTGTTACGACAGAAGCTTTCGGGACGTCTTGAAGTGCGTCTGCCCCCGCCATCGCACTGTAAATGGAGCATTCAAACTAACGAGTTGACCCGATAGCTACCAAGAGTTCTTGCCTCATCACTGTAAAGAGTATACGAAAAGCACACGAAACGGACGAAGTTCCGCGACACTGTACACGTAGTTTCATTGGTGTATATAGTTGCTGTATTGTGAGTGTATGTGTCTGTGTGTGTGTGTTTGGTGGAAAGGGGGGGGGGCGTGTTGGAAGCGCCAGAGCAAAAAAATAAAAAGAAATTGCCGAGCAAGCGCCGATGGATCACAGTGTGCCTCTCTGTCACATCTTTATACCTCTTGGCGTCATCCAGTTGTAGAGGTTGAGTGATTCATACTTTCGAGTGGCAAGTTCGCTGCGGCTATTGCAAAGGACGCACGAGCAAAGTGAATCCAGTAATCATACAGACTCGGCGCCCGAGGGTTATGACATCATCCTCGCAGAGTGAATTTGGAACATACAATCCCGTCCCGCATGTAAGTACGCGTTACCGACTTCGTAATCTTCGTTAAGCCTGTAACGTTAGGGAATTTAGGACACCTCACGGAAGGCACCCGTTCAGAGCCAACGCTGCAGTTGAGCAACTTGCCGCTGTTTAATAACGAAATGGCGAGGCAGCGAGAGGCAAAACATAAGGACAGGCAGTTCGAGATCTACGAGAGGTGCCATGAAAGCGAGCCTTCTGTCTTCTTGGCGTTTTCTTCCTTGGTGTGAGCGCGAGGGAAACGTTTGATGGAAGCAGTAACGAATTCCCCTCCTAGAAGACGTGGTCGCTTTAATCAATGCATTATCAATGACCGTTGAAATCCCGCCGTCAATACTTGCATTACAGGAGGCGAAATTCCAGAGACCCATGTGCTGCGCGATGCCAGTGCACGTTAAAGTGCATCACGTGGTCAATATTTCAGGAGCCCTGCACTACGGCTTGCCCCATAATCATATCGTGATTTGGGCGCGTAAAACCCGCGATAATATTATTATCAAATCTTGTACTGTAAGCTGTAAGCTATGCGACATTACTGTAATTAAAATTAATTACTGCAAGCTATCCGGCAGGTTTTTCACTGTGTGTTTACTTCCTTGTCACACGATTGGTCGAAGTGGAGCGCATTTGCTGTCCCCCTGAAGATAAAGAACTCTTGGCGGCACGCTTTTACAGGTGTGAACACTCAAGGTACAGAGGTGTGGAGACTGAAGCGCCGTGGAATTTGCCAAGTTATCTTTATTAAAATCAAGTTTGCACGCTGACGTTGCCAGAGCGTCAGACGTGGTGGCTGATACCGCCTGTTTCTATGTTATGCATTAAGACGTTACGGTTCTTCATTCACATACGTGCTAGATTAATTCTCCGTGGTTCTCAGCTGTAATAATTTGCGATTCGGATGTGTTAATTAATGTCACACATCACCTCCACCAACGTGTGAGCACGCGAAGCTTTTTTATAGATATACTATAAGGTGTTCCTCACTACTAATTTTCTTAAGCTATCACATCACAGAGTTGTCAACAGAGCCCAAAGGTTCCTACAATACATGAAACGAAAACACAAGGGCTTTTCGAATTCTTTAGAGCTTTCTTTCAACCATCTCATATTTCCAATACGGATGTTGTACAGCGGCGTTTTCTGAACCATATTGCCCCTGTCGCTATCCCTCTTTCCATCTAAAGTTACGCCATGTTAATTTATTCATTGAGGAGCAGTTTGTTAATAAGAGATAATAGAGCGGGGACTCTACAGTTTGAACGGTCTTTCACGTCGGCTGTCGTATACCGCAGAATAAAGAAATACAAGTCTTCATTCCCTTGTCCATTCGTGTGTTTCCCATGTTTGCTGACAGGGTTTACTGATGAGCTTCACTGATTTTTGTCTGAGTGCCTCGATGTATTCCACGGCAATGCTAACTTACTTACCCGCTCTACCTGCGATGCTGCCTGTGCCGCGTCTAGTTTAGGTTTGTCCAACCTCCTTTCCTAGGTTCGTAGGCTTTGCTTCCTTTGGGAGCCATGAGGTTCTTCTCTCGCTTTTGCTTTCTCGGAATACGTTTTCTCGGCTCCCTTTGAAACAGTATTTTTATATCGCTGCAAAGCCTCTACTGCTAATCTGTAGAGGATGTGAGTGCAGGCCCCAGTGTCCGGTCGAGCCATATGAGCAATGAGGGCCGTTGGTGAGGCCAGAACGACACGATGCGCGGGTTGACTCTGTGTTCTGGAAGCACTTGTGCAGTTGCGGCCAACTCGATCCATTGGAGGACAATGCTTTTGGACATAATATCATGGTTGTGTTGTGCCGTAGCGTACTAAGAATTTTATTTTTTTTTTGGAGTGGGGGGTTGGGGTTCAACCATAGTTTATGTTCGTGCGTGCGTTTGCATGTGTGCCTAAATATATACGCAAGCAAAATTGAACCCCCCCCCCCTTATCTTCTTTTGGCTACGGCAGTGGTGTAGTATAGACCAATTCACAGCAAGTTAGGTTTAGTTTGCGCTACAGCAAGTGCGTCACACTTATGATCAAAAGTTGAGAAAGTGCTGTCGTTTTAATCATCCTTTAAGGATGATTAAAAGGAACGACAGCTGTGCTGTCGTTCCTTTTATATGCTTTCCTCGCTGTAGCAAGAAGGTGTTTCTTCAAGGTGAATGAAAACCGATTTTTTTTTTCGTGCCCACTAATCTGTTCTTTGGCTGCTCTGGTTCGCAACAGTATCTTTGAACTTTTACTGTCATTTAACGGTCTTAACCGCGTGATGGATTGCTTCTTACCACAATATGCAGAGTGTCAGGCCAATGTCGTGCTCATTAAGCTCTTCCCAAAGGTGAGCGTCTGTGACGACCGCGACAGCAGTGACTCAGAGTTGTAACGCTCCAGGAGACGAGACATCTGCACACTAATTACGAATGCGAACGTTAGCTTCGTCAGACTTGAACTTCTTAAGACCACGCGCTCTCGAGCGTCGCGGTATTCCCCGAACGATGTTTTACACGAGTCAAGAGGGCACGGACGGGAACGTACGAGACTCTGCACGCGATCACGAAGAAACGCCCGCGCATTCCGCTCCCAACACGAATTCGATGGATCGTACACCCCCACTGTATAGGCAGCAGGCGCAACAAACTTTGCGTCTAGTTCCGGTCATGGCTTCCGTGACCCCTGGAGTGTTGAAATTGAGGCCGTACAAGAAATAGAAGAGGTTGACACAGGCACGGGGCCCCGCCTGTCCGGCGGAAGTTAACTTGCGAAACCGCGTACGCCAATTGTGATACGTAATACGGGAGCCGCAATCCATAATTACGGCCGGTGTAGAAGTGAAAGTATAACAGCGTTCGTCGTCGGCGTTGCCCTTTTGCGTAACCAAGCGGCGGACAGAACGAGGCCGTGGCTGGAGTGGTGTGGTCGTGTTCTCCTTCTACGGCCGGCATGTTGCGTGCGGGAGGCTAGCCCCATCCATTACTCATGACCGCACGTGTACACGAGCCGCCGGTGTGGTTTACAAACTGCGCTCGGCCCGAAACGCCGTCCGGGGATACTTGGCCGAGTCTCGGTTAGAGTAGTGCGGCTGTCGCAAGCCCTTGTCAATCGCGCTCGAAAAACCAGCCGGTATGGTAAGGCACGCCTTATTGAATTTCGAAGCGGAATATCGGAAGCATCGGGGAAGCGTGTTCGAAGTTACGTATGCGTCGAAAACACGTTACCCTTGCTCGAGCACGGTTTTCCCTTGTGTCTGAAGTTACACAGTAGCCGATCCCTCTCCGAATCGCATGTGCGCACGTACAATGCAACACGCGTCCTTCACCACTGCGTTACGCGGTGGTTTATCGTTTCCGAATTAGTCATGAACCTGCTCACCGAGCTCACGCATCACGTCACGTCTGCGGGTTGAAGGAATATACCAGATCCTCTGCCACTCCGCAAGCAGCGCTGGCTAATAGCTTCAGTGTCGTGCATCTGCTCGGATACCCTGTATAAAATGTATGCGCGAGGAATAAATGCATTCGTATCTTATTTATCAAAAGCATCGCACGCTTACTGCGGAATATTGGGTTCGCGTTTTATCACTAGCGTGTTATCTGCCAATGAACTTTTCCCGTTACTGTTATTATTCCGCCTCTGTCTATTTCACAAAATTTATCATTATATTCCAACTCTGTGACACACTTATTTCCCCCCTTCTGGCGTATCGACTAGAATGACCATATTAATAAAGTTGGTCTTATGTCATGTCTAACGAAAACATGCAGTTATTCATTTATCCCGAGAACATCTCTAGAATGGAACCACCTTTCCGGATCTGTGGCCATCATCACCGATCATCACTTGTTTTCGTTCTTCATTAGCTATCCTTGTATAAGTCGAAGCACACCAACTTACCTGTTCTCTTTGTACATAACCTTTATATTTTAGCTAACATTCTACGAGTAAAAAAAAATCATGTTTCACCTCCCTCCACAATGCCTTTGGCCCGGATGGTATCACGAAATAACTAAATAAATAAATAAAATAAATAAATAATAATAAATAATAAATAAATAAATAAATAAAATTATTACACTTGAAATAAGCTTTAGCGATTATATACATTACGTTTGCTCTGACCTTGTGTGTTTCTTCGTACTGACGGGCTACTAAAGAAGTTCGGTAGGCATCCCCTGGCCAATGAACTTAATTCTTTATTTATTTTCTCGCCGCGCGTTCGTGAAGCTGTAAGTATGGCGTAGCGAAAGCGAACAGTGGAGATGTGTGGAGTAAAACAGTAGCGGTAACTTTCAGGCGGTGTATATTAATATTGCCTTAGCGTAATTGATATTTTTTCGGCCTATATTAGACGTACACAACATATTCGTTTGTCTTCATTTAAACCTTTAGCACAGTCCCCATCTCGCAACACCTGTCGCTGGCATCAATATGTAAACCGCCATTGTAACGAACCTTACTTTGCAAGAGCTTATGCATTCGCGATTGCGACAACGGTTTTAAACACGTTGAAGACACACAACTGCCGGCGGGCGGCCCTCCCAGGGAGTGGTGACACCACGGTGAATCCCCGCGACGCTCGCGGCATCGCAAGCGTGACTCAGTTTTCCTTCATGCTGTCTGACAAAGGCCCCTTCTCCGAAGTACCTTCCTGTTTACTTTTCTTAGTAACCGGTGCACTGCGCATTGTAAGGGCGCGAGCTAACGGCGTCGCGACAATCCGCATACATCTCGACCCCGTGCACTGCTCGGGTTCTCTCTGGGTCATCTAAGCACGCGATCGGCCGGCGTCGTCGCTCGTGTTACCGATTCGCGGCACGCCCGTTTCACGCTTCGCCGGCCATAAGCTCGCCGCCGCGTGTCGTTGTGTTCACACAAGCCGGGGCGAAACCCGGTCGGCCGAACGACACTGCGACGCGCTTCCTCGCTCGCAACGTGACGCCGCGATACCGGGCGCAATGAACGGGAACGGCGTCAAACGTCAACAAAGAGCGGCCGAGTGGCAAAAGTGCGAAGGGACGACGACCAGCTGACTGCGGGATGATGGAAGGAACCGGGCGCGTGTCTGTTTGACTGCCCCAACGAGGCAGCTGCGAGGGCAAAGCAGCCAGCGAATCTAGGGTATACAATTCACGGCACTCGGGCGAGGGCCTCACAAGTCCAATGGCGGTCGCTCAAACCCATAGGCTTCGTGAGCGTGACTGCGACTCGTGAGGCTTTCCGCGCCGGGGAAAAAAAATGAAAATGAACGGTAAGGTTCAAAACTGTAAGGCCGCCCCGAAAGAAAGCAGTGAGCGCGCCTCAATAAACCCTGGCCGAGCAAAGACAAGGCGACCTTAGCAAGGACAATGACCAAAACTCGGCGGGCGGGGGTGGCCAAGTGTTGCTTCGCGGGTCCGCCCTCGGCCATACACGTCTCGGCACCTGACGACAGTCAAACGTCGCGTCAGCCGCATCGTTTCCGGGGTTGTGCCGCTCCGCTCTTTTTGCTCGGTGTCAAACGAGAGAAGCACGTGCCGCGGCGCCCGTTGTCGGTTCGGGGTCAAGCCGCGCCCCGGCGGCCCACTACAGGTCGCCCCGGCTTCTGAGAAGGAGCGGCTAACCCGCGCCTGTACTCCAAGCGCGGCATGTAAGGAGCGAAAAGTGGAGCGCGGGCGGCCAGCTCGTTCGGGGACCCGCGTTAACGACCAAAGGCTATCGCCCGCTGGCGCTCCTTCCACTACCGCGTGGTAACCAGTCGCGTAAACTCGGTCTGTTGCGCCTCGACGTGTTCGCTAGCGAAAGCTTGCAAAACCACCCTTGTGTAAAGGCAAGAATCTTGCTCGAACATAAAGGCACGTCGTTACGGATAGGCGTGGCTCGTTAGAGATAGTGGTGTCCTGCCTTGTAACCTGTGCGTGAGGCTCTGAAGGCCTTCTACGGGGCACGTAGGCCACGTAAAACAGTCTTGGCCAAGATTAGGCTTCGGAAACAGTGTGTAAAGGTACTTCTTTATGAATGAAGCCAAGGCGTGCGGCACTGGTGTAGCCGGGGTGGGGGTTGAGGCTTTTATCCCCGGCCCCCCGAAATTATTCAGCCTTGCGTACACGCACACTTACAAACGCGCGCACGAACATAAGGTATGGTTGACGACCGCCCCCCCCACCCCCCTCCCCCTCCTCCTGAAAAAATCGCTACTGGCGTGCGGATACAAGACCATAAAACCTGAGAACACGAACAGCGACAGAAAAGGCGCACAGCGGCGGAAATCGCGCGCGCTGGAACTCGTTTCTTCTGGTTAATTTTCTCGAGGTCGGCACAAAATCACATTTTTCACGCTTCCCACCTCCGGCGTCCTACTGTATGCATTGAAACCACGAGAAGGCTGGCGGCAGTTTCTTGGTTCTTCGGGGTCACATCGTGGAGTCACGCGTGCCAACAGTGTCAGCATGGCCCTTCTTCGTAACTAGACGGGAATCATCGTAGCTATAAACCCGTTCAGTTGGTGCTACAGGTCAACGGAGGAAATTATGCTGCATTGTTGAATGTCAGAACATTGTTGAATGTTCACATCTTAGTCCGCGCTTCATAGTGCTATAACGCTTTACTTCGTGTCGCCTTAAGCTTCCCTTAGTGGGCAGTAAGAGGGTCAGCTGTCTGTCTTCGAGGAAGTTTGGAATCGCACTTCTTGGCGGGAAAACTTGAACTTTTATTAATAATAAACAGCTAGCGTACCGGCACTGGACAAAACAGAAAGGATTAAGGGAAACACACGGCGTTGAACTTGCAGCGTGTGTGTGTCTCTTCTTCCCACGTGCTTTGTAATGTGCCGTTAGCGCTATTTTTATACTTAATTTTGAAAGTCAACAATTCGCCCAGTCCAGCACTCTTTCTCAGTTTAATATTCCGTGTTCATCGATAATATTTAGTTACTATGCAAACCGCTGTAAATGAATATATCTCTTAGTCCAAGCCGAGCGTCATGTGGAAATAGGCGTTCGGGTTGGCAGCTACAATGGTAGGCGTGTTTTTGCACAATTAATCAGGGCCACACTTGGGTAACCGTACTCAGACCACGGTCGTTACCAAAGGTCGGGATGAAGCGTTCGGTGTAATCCCAACGTTACCGTCGCGCCCGGAGCCCACCTAATCCGAGTTGGTCATCACTTGTGCGTATACGTCTATTAGATGCGTACGCATTTCTGTGAAGACTCAGCGAGAAAATGTTTACCCTCTGTCACGTAAGGTGATGATTACCATAAACAAATAAATTAATAAAACAGAATAAAGTTCTTGGCGGGTCTGGGTTGGTTACTACATCGATTCACCTGGAAAGGCGTCCACTGCGAAGGAGTATCATTTATGCTGCGTTGTGTGTTTCTTCAAGTCCTGCTAAATGGCTTATCCTTCAACGTATTTTTGCCTCACACGAAGAGAAACACATTTTGCCCGTAAATCAATGTGTATGCTGCAAAGCTATCTCTACGGCAGATAAATGCAGTGTGGTGGTGCCTTATCAGAGCCCGCGGCGTCGTTTGTAGACGTGCCGCGGGTTAGTTATGGCGCCAGTATAGTACACGTACACTTGTATATATGAGCAAGTAACTCTAATGCGCACAGAGTTTTGACTTGTTCAGTGACCGCAATCTATCTTGTTTTATATTCATCTTTGTGGCATTAAACCGCGGGGCTGCACTTAATGAGCGTTACGCTAATGGGGGCGTAATTTTCTCTGAGGCGCGTAAAGCCTGATCCATGTATTACAGA
Source organism: Rhipicephalus sanguineus (assembly GCF_013339695.2). NCBI lineage: Eukaryota > Metazoa > Arthropoda > Arachnida > Ixodida > Ixodidae > Rhipicephalus > Rhipicephalus sanguineus. The sequence goes on along the minus strand of NC_051181.1, from coordinate 41,571,520 downwards.
AAATGCCTAGAGAAACATCACTATTATTCAAAACTGACCTGGCAGTGACGGACACGACGAGGCGGAGATAAGTTGAACGTGCGGAGGACAGTATATGTGTGACCGTATAGTAGATGCCGAAGGATAAGAATTTCTGTTCTTATCGGCTTAGCAGGCACGTCGACTACATTGGCGTGTAAATGGTGGCTCATGATCCGACACAACTCGCATTAGAGCGGAGATTTCATTGCAACGAGGTGCATAGGCGTGCGCAGGGTTTCCCACCAGGGGGGGGCGGGGCGAAGGTTCATCGCAGCGCCCCCCCCCCCCCCTCCTGCTAAGTCAATGTACGAGGCAGATTTTGCGACCCCCCCCCCTATTTGGTGACTAGGGGGGGTTAATGTACGGGGACGATTTTGCGCCCCCCTCTTAGGTCATTTGCCCCCCTCCCCCCCCCCCCCCCTTGTGCGCACGCCTATGACGAAGTGCACGCTACAGTGCGGTGATGTGCATATCATAAGTAGCGGTCTTTGGCGTATTCAAGCAGCGCTTGAGTATAGCTTGCGGAGTTACAGGCGTGCGTAGGTAATATTCATTACATTGTTTTAAAACACGGATTGTAAACGCCGCAATCATGATTGGCGTTGCCCCGACATGATGCTAGTATAAGATATTTTTCCCGAGCACTTCGAAGCACTGGCGTGGCTCTGTGGTAGAATGCTTGACTAGCATTCAGAATGTCTGGTGCAATAAAGTGAGTCAAACGTGAAGTAAGGTTAATTAAAGATCAGTGACATGTGAATTAAGGCAGTAAGGGTATGCAAGTGAATCAAATGTTAAAGTGATCTGCAAAAGCGCATTAACGTACATATCAAATGGGAAATAACAATTAATCACATCTGAAAACTAAATTACTGGCAAATTGAATCTGAATTAACACCTTGCCGACAACGCCCCAGCATGTAGAACCAGTAATGACGTCTGACGGCCGAAATAAAACAATGATTAGGAAGTAACAACGCATAATATATTAATAATTCTGGGGTTTTACGCGCCAGAACCTCATTATGATTGTGAGGCACGTCGTAGTGTAGGGCCCCGGAAACTTCGACCATCATTTTCGAGTTTAAAGTGCACGTAAATATAAGTGCGCGGTCCTCTGGCATTTCGCTTCCATCGAAATGCCACCGCGGCGTCCGGGGTCGACCCAGCGACTTTCGGGTCATCAGCCGAGCACTGTAGCCACTGTACAAACGCGGCGGCTGAAGAACGAATGCGTTCGACTAAGACGAGCTGGTGGTAGTTCAAGATTGACAGGCTACAACGCTAAATAGAAACAAGCCAAGGTGTCGTGATCTTGCCTCTGCCCTTTTCTGTTTAGCGCTTTAGCCTGTTAAACGACGAGCAATTGACTAACAACATCAAGGCAATTTCATAATGGGGGGGGGGGGGGTGGCGCCCCCCTCCCCCCGTGCGCACGCCTATGCGTGTAGTTGCAACGCGTTCTTTAATTGCAGCTACTACTGCTTGGCTTTTTCTTTTTTTTCGGTGACGACAGAAGCACTGTTTCCTACACGTGATTCAAGGGGTTATCTGCCTCCCTTCCCGTCGTAGGCGCAATTGCCAGGAGCCTGGCGGAAAGTGCCTACACCACAAGGCCACGCTGCACAGAATTAGGTCGGAGGGATGGCTAAGGAGTGGACGGCGTATACAGCGATGCCACGGATGGCGATGTCCATCCGTCACGATTTCTTGCGATGGCTGAAGCCGCCAGAGGCCAGATGACGGGAGTACGAAAGCCCGCCTTTTGTTCGCGTTCACTCGTAGATAAATGACACGATGTAAGACAAGCGATGTACTGCCATTAAGTTGTGATGGACGTTTGTACCGCAATCGTGATGGGCGAAGCTGAATCGCTCAGACAGTGGCGGTCACCATAAATAGTACAGACTTTACCCATGACCTTCTTCGATGCACTGTACGATGCGAATGCGAGTTGCACGATTTCGAATGTGTACGAGTTGTTGCACTGTTGACCTTGCGCTCGAATGCGTGACGAGCATAAGGAAGCTGCGATGCGCGCTAAAACTAAATTTATTCGCCATTCTTAGCATGACGTTAAGTGGCCTGGCAACTTTGTTTCTTTGCTTTGTTTTTTGTTGTCTGTCTCATCTGTTCTTCCAGCCTTACAGAACAAAGACACCGAAATGCAGTTGCATTGACCTACCTGACTACTGTACGCAGGTAGTGTATATTTGATCCCACCAATTGATTAGCTAGATCCAAGTGGTAGACTTTTCGTTTTGATATATACACTTTCACTTATGCGCTCGAAGAACAAAAAAGAAAAAAACAACTCACAGGGTCCCTTGTGCGTTCACCTAATACGACTCGAAGGCGAAAGCCATCTTCTATTTCTTCTAAGTCGATGTATGAGTCCTGCCCCCGCCACCCTCCGAAAGCTTTGTGCACCTAGCGTGGTTTTGCACTGCCTCCGTGATCGGCCCACCTTTGACCAAGCTACAGTGTCATGAGATGACGGCGTCATGTGACGTTACGCCAAGTGAAGTCACAAATTTTTGAGATCTGTGACGTCAGGATGGCGTCATATGGTGACGTCCTCGCGAGATGATTTTTCGCATCACTCGTGCTGTGCCCGACGCCGCGGGACGCTTACTTCGACGGTCAATTTTTGCGTTTGATGAGGCATCTAATGCTTTCACCTTAACAAAGCATCACATTCTTACAAACCAATACTACGCGTGATGACGCGTATCCGGTTGCTTTACAGTGCGACGCTACCTCTGCAGCATTCGCGCGTGGCAGCTCATCCCACTGACTCTGTCGGCGGAGTGAGCTGACAGTTTTATCGTCAACCGGCTTGTAGCATAGTGCGGAAACAGGCGAGGACAAAGATGAAGTTACACATCTTTCTCCTCTTTTGTTTCCGCGCTGTGCTACAAGCCAGTTTACAATGGACCAACGTGCCCATATCGGTGCCCTCGTCAGTTTTAATAGACCTTGAATTCACTTGCGCAAAAGCACCTGCGCTTGGTTTTTTTTTTTTTTTTTTTGCGTGTAGGCACCTTGGGTCGTTGGGTATGTCTCCGAATAGACGAGTCGCTTCCGGTTACATTGTGTCCTAGCAGAGAGTGATCATTGCTAAGTATGCAAGTTATATCAATCAATCAATCAATCAATCAATCAATCAATCAATCAATCAATCAATCAATCAATCAATCAATCAATCATCATCGTAAAATTAATTATTGGTTGATTGATTGATTGCTTGATATGCGCTAGTGGGTATAAACAAGAACAGACAATATCAGCAAGTCCGCAATCCGAACTTCGTTCCCAGCATGCAAAGTAGTGATGCAGAACTATCGGTAAATTGACTATCGATAGTATCGATAGTTCTTTTGAAACTATCGATAGTGCTACTATCGACAAACTATCGATAGTGCAATCGGTAGTACCATCGTTAATATTACTATAGCGATATTACTATATTACTGCCACGCGTGTTTATTGCTTTGTTTTGACGTATTCGGGTTTCACCCACAAAGACTGTTAGCAACGTTTGACACAGACCGCGCCGTAATGTGTGAGAAGCTTCACAGTTGTTTGAGATCATTCTCTTAAGATTACGCGCCGGACGCGAATAGTCAAGGTCATTCGAGAGCTTACGCGAGCACCAGCGATAACGCTGGAAGGTTTGATGACTGATGTATAAAGGATGACGCGTTCCACCGATGATCAGATTACTCAACGGCTGACGACTGCTCCCGCCGCTATCAGTGCGCAGCTTGTATCGCTTGTATTTTGAGTTTTGATTTTCTCGGCACAAGTTCGCCCAAATAAAGAGCTCCGTATTTCCCAGTCTTGCTACAGCATTCTTCACCGCCACAACCACGTGACAATACTATCGCTGGTGGTGTGAACAATGATGCGGTTGCTGGCCGGCCATATTGCCAAAATATTTGCGATAGCCTACTACCAGCTTCGCTTAATTTATGAGCAGTGTCTGGCAGAGAAATTAATTATTTCCGCAGTCAAAATGGCGGAATATGTCCATCAATAAATTCGTATCCAAAAGCAACCAGTTACACCTTACAAATAACTTCTTAGTACTTTTTTATTTTGAAATCATAAAATGCAATATCACTTTGAAGCCGCGCAGTCCTACTACATGTAAAGGCTTCTGTAAAATCCCTGGTTTCGGCACCAGTGTAAAATCCGAAGACTTCGTTCTATATATACCGGGTTTAAGGACAATACACCTGAAGATATAGAGCAGCGCGTCCCAACGCTGCCGTTTATTCCAGTCCCCCAAAAAAACCAAAGCTTCGCGTGCCACGCGCCGTTTCTCGTCTCCCTGTTCTTCTAGCGCGCGCTATGTTTTCTGTTATTAACAGCTTCCTTTCCGCTACAGCTGAACAGTTTGACTTTATGATCATGTGTCAGCAAAGCACTGTGGTGAAGAACACAATCATGTCAACTTTCTTGCCCTTCAGCCTGCTCCTCCGGCTCCACTATGTACCACGCGCGCGGAAAACCAAGTTTATTCTGCAGTGAGTCCGCGCTGTTGATCTTATACTATCGATAGTACCATCGAATTTTTTACTATCGATAGCGCTATCGATAGTATTTTTCACCATCGATAGTTCGATAGTGACTCAGCTATCGATAGTATCGATAGTACCATCGATAGTTCTGCATCACTAATGCAAAAGTCCCTACGATGTGACCGGGATGCTCTGGCCATGCATGCGCTGCGGATTCGTGACATCCAATGTAGCCGTGTTCATGGAAAAAAGGCCGCTACCCCCCCCCCCCAAAGAAAAAAAAAAGAGGTAAGTCTTGGAAGGGTCGCTATATGTCAAACCAGCTCGTAGATTACGGCTTGCGAACAAGATAAATGCTCTTTGTTTCGCGAACTTTTTTCATTGCAGAAACATGAAAAAAAAAAAAGCTTTTTGGAATATCTCGTGGCCTCGTAAATTGATGCTCTTTATTACTTTTTACAGCAGAGCTGTTAAGCTTTTCGTCATGACGTGCAGAGCCGACAGAAAACTGAGCGATTATGATGCACAGAAAGCGGGTATGTGACAAGAAGCTCCTATACGTAGCACTGCCATGCATAGCGTAGGGTGAGGGTGATAGCAAGAGGGTGATAAAGGGAGGAGTGATGTGAGGGTGAGCAGGAAGGAAAGGAGCTTGCACTAAGCTCCTTTTCACGATTGATTTCCCTTTTCACGTCATAGCTGGTTACGTGATTTAGGTCACGTAATATGGCGTCACATGTAGTCACGTCAACTAGCAACTACCTAGCATAGCCAACCATAGTCTAAACTGTGACCTGGCTGGGATGTAATAACTCTTATGGAGGAGAAAATGAGTGCACAGAGAGAGAGAAAGAAAGAGATAAAGAAAATGAAGAAAGGCAGTACCATAATTATGAAACCAAACCAACTTGCCCACCTATCCGTTATACAGTGAAACCTCGGTGATACGATCACAGCTCATACGAATTTCGGGGTGATACGAATTTTTCTTTGGTCCCGGCCAACGCCCATTGGCCTGCAATGTAATGGAGTATGATTGTTGCGAACCAATTTTTACCCCGCGACGTTTGATACGAATGTACCCTACCACCCAGGTACGAAGTGGCGCTGTGTCCGCGCTGTCGCGGAAGACGCACCAAGCATGTGCGAGCGCGGGAATGCAAGCGCGGGCACCGCCAAATCGCCAGAATCACGTTGTAAGAAAAATACTTCTCTTGCGGTCAGAATAATTCTTCAGAGACGCGTCACGGCCTCCGAGATTGTGTGCGACAATCTTTGAGGCTCTAATGTGCCTCTGTGTGCGTTCGCGTTTACATTACAGGGGGCAACGGCGCCCTGCTTTTTTTTTTTTTCTAACGCATCGACGTGGGCTCCTGTCGTTGTACTGTCTGAACACGTGCCTGCCTCGTGCATCAGAAATCCTACGAAAGGAGGAACAGGACCGAAAGAAGGCGAGGACGGTCTTGGCAAAGGAGTCAGGCCTCACAACGTCAACATGCGCGACTGTTGAGGTCGCACTTGTGCAGGCACGGCCGTAAATCTCCCCAAAACACCCCCAACACCTCCGCGATCACAAAAGCATAACATAAGACCATGGTTCTGAAATTTTGTGGCCTTGATCTATCCCGTCAAAGCACTTCTTCCGTCACTCTCGCAGCAGTACTCCTGTGTCATGCGAAAAAAGCATGCTAGAATTCGGACGGGGCTACTGCTGTCGCGGGTCACAACGCACCTGGTTCATTAAAGACGCTCTTACGGGCCGCATATTTACGAGTGCTGGTATGATTGCCGACACCTGAAAACTTAACCGACAATCATGCAGGGTTCTTCCTGACGTTGCTGCGGCCCTGGAAAACAATACATGAAAATGTACGCCAGTTTTTCTTTTTTTTTGTCGCATTATGATTTTTCATGCTTTCTGGTGATACGAATTTTGGATGATATGAATATTTTTGGTGGTCCCGTGAGATTCGTATCACCGAGGTTTCAGTGTACTGAAAAGCTTTATTCCTGTTTCGTATGATGCCATCCCACAAAGAAAAAAATCTGCAGAACTTGACAGGTGATATAAAGAACGGTATTCGAGATGAAATATTTCGATCTCGCACGCCATTTGTGAGGCGGACGCTGGACCGGAATGTTCTTTTTTTTTTTTCGCTCTAGGTCACCCGAACTCCGAAGTACAGCCGAGAGCTAGAAACGTAAACAAGAATCGATAGATGACGGCATCGTACGCGCGGTCGGGCCATTAGGCATTTCACGCACGAACATCAAAAGCCACGAGGCTTTCCCAACTGTAGGCGTGGTAGCGTGGATCTAGAGCAACTTTTCTTGTGAGGAATCGGCGATATGACCGGCGGCCTATCATCGACGCCTACGATGTGCCCCGAGGAACATTGACAAGTGTTTGCTGACACGGAGTGGAGTGTGCACGCTCTCGTGTTCGAAGCGTGTTTTTCGCACGTGCGAATGCGGGAAATGAGGCCGATCCGTACCGCGATTGCTTGTACGTCGTGCAAGAAGCGTCACGATCCTCCTCGTATTTCCTTTTGCTTGGTTGGTTTCTCAGTTCTCATAGGCACGCTTGTAATGCGCGCTGGCAGCTATTAAAAAGAAAGTAAATAAACAAAAGACGCTGCAGTGTAAGTGACATGTGCTAACAAGGTCACTATCTGGTTCACTATGCTACATGATGTAAAGAGGTCAGAAATATGAAGGTGAAAAGACCGGGCCGCGGTCGCAAGCGGCGTATTCGTGACCGAGTGTTTATAGCATTGGTTTGCACAAATGCCACGTATGTTGGTATAAAGAAAATGCAGTCGTATGGAATGAGGACGAAATAAGCGCCTCAGACTACGACCGTTTAATAGCAACTGCTTTATGTAATTTCAGAAATCATTCGTCTTCGAACTATCCGAGAATTTCACTTTGCTATCGAAGGCAGGCAATAAAACAACCTTATTTGGCAGACATCATAAAAAGGCTGAAAATTAAGGAGAGTTAACCGCTATTGTGGTTATGATTCGTGTATACGAAAAAACCCGGTATCGGTGCACTCTGCTCCTCATGTAAGTCAGTAAAGCCACAAAAATTATCACATATTCATGGAGTTCATTCACTTAGCGACACGAAAAAAAAAATACTGTGCAGCCTCATTACACTAAAATGCAGTAGGACGAACACAGTCCATGCTGGAAAAAACGCTACACATAACGTCCAGTCACGTGACACTGAAATTGGCAAAGTCCAGCTACAGGAATACAGAATAAGTTCACACATGAAAGGACACATAACGCGGCACGTTCAGGTCGAATGAGATGCATAAAACCAGCCTAAAGTTTTTATCAACAATTTACGAGTATACCACTCGCTCCTAGAAACTTCTTTATTGGTAATAGTGCCAGTATTTGCAAGGCACGTGATGGCCGTGGACCTTATCGACTCCTGCATTTTTGTATTCGAAAACAAGTTACATCGCCACGTTGTGCATCGTAACTTACTGCTTGCTTTAAAGACGAGACTACACCAGCGGCGAGGATCTGTTCTGGCGCTCGCTCATGTATATGTTGTTTACAAACACGCGCATGTTTATCTCATTTTTGTGTATGCTGCAGCGTCACATACTTTGACATCAGCACCTTCTGTATATTGCTTTGTTTTTTTAGTTTAGAAAACTTTTGAATAATGCTGATCGTATTACGCGATGCATCACAGGAATTTCTGACGCCCGTGTTTGTGAATACAGCTTAAATACAGTATGTCCTAACACAATAGCTCAGGAAAACGTGGTCACCTTGGAACAGGAAAAACAGAGCGAAGTATAGGGCTCGTGCTGTGTTTGAGAGTTTCGTATACGCTGTAATAAGTACAGCGCGACAATAATCAGGAAGAAAAAAAAAAACAAGCGGTAGAATTCCCAAACTCCATTACGCTGTACACCATGAATTAAGCGCGTACAAGTCAAGTTATCGTTAAAGTGTCAAAAACCTGCATGCTTTGCCTTATTAAACATCTTCAGGCGATAGAATCACTATTGCAAGTGTCTCTACAAACCAAGCAGTGCTCTTACCGGAGCGTAGAGACTGTGTCAGGCGGATAGGAAGATGTGTACGCGTAGTGAGCAAAGAATTGCTGGCGTCCGTTATCACCGCCTCCTGCCGTTGCGGTCCTCTATTGACTTTTTGGGATTTGAGATGAAATGAAGGCATTAAATCGAGATTGAACTGCAGGTTCGGTTGCATATATTTATGTTTGATATATACGCGGTCACTATTGGCATGTTACATCGATCGCACTCGCCTCAGTCGACGTGCCGATGATCCGGCAGATCGCATGGCACTGCTTGAGTGCACCAGACGGTTTTGCAATTTGTCACGTCACCGCTGCAAGAGCAGGACGCGTTGCGCCTAAGACTGACGATGACGGGCACCTGCCGAAGGAAATGCCTCGCAAAGGGAACGGCGTAACTGTACTGCATGTTGCAGTTTTGCAATGCTGACGCCCCCGCGTTCTTGCGCACGTCTACCTTGTACGGCCGCCGTCGGGCGTCGGCAGTGCACTGCCGTATATGCTCTGTTGTAAGCTCAATAAGAATGTTCGCGTCACGCGTCGTGAAGTTCAACCTTGGCCAATGCGGCGGCGAAGCTCCATACGCTGCGGGATGTCAAGACGGTCGTGTTAGTGGGGGCGTACTACGAAACCTTATGGGGTCAGAATTAATCTGTAGTGTTTCCTAGGTGTACCCTAGGGAACATCGAATCGTTGCTTTGGCACAAAAAATTCATAATATGCATTTTTCGCAAGAGCGTGCAAAAGTGAGCTAGTTGGTTGATCTTCATGGTGAAATCACCGCAAAAAGACGGCAGCAAGAGATGAACGACACGGGACCGGCGTTGATCAGCGCCTTTCCTTTGTCGTCCTGTCCTGTGTCGTTCTTCGTCTTGTGTGGCCGTCTTACTGCGCTGCTTTTACCATGAATACACGTTTTATCATGAATAATTTGCTCGAGTCGATGGTTTTTCAAGCGCATTGGTCACTATTAGGTGCGATGTGGGAAAGCGTTGGCGCTGGAGTTGTTTTAACGAATATTAGGCAGCACCACATGACATGGCTTCGCTTTTCAAGCGCTCGTCTTGTTATGTGGCTTAGACGGCACACTTTTGTATTTTCGACCAGGAACTTCGTCGCTTTTCGTTTCCCATCATTGACTGTCGTAGTGGCAGCAATACGGTCATTTTCAGATTCTCGATGCACTATATGGTTTACACTATCGTACATGGTCGATCCTTGTTGTACGCTGATATGCAAGCAGTTAGTGCTGTAACGCTCACTTGTTTTTATCGACATTCGTGCGCTGGGTGCAAAAATGCATAGAGCTATGCTAAATGTAACTGACTTACGTTTTAATTCACCGACCTCACCCTGTTGTCACATATCAGCAGCCCCGTTGTGGTACCTAAACGTTCTCTGAAAGACCTGCGTTCACGAAGCGCGTGACGGAGTTTGCCTTTGTGAGAAGGTCATGGCCCGCCAGATTTTTTGTGGGCGCCGAATTGAATAATGAATGTTTATAATGGCGTGGTATAAGTAATGCTTAAAATGAGGCAATTTTCAACGAGGGCTGTTAAAGACTATGAATGTACAGCCACTGTACGTGCACTGATCACATCGTTCTCTGTCTTGCTATTCCCTGCACTAAACGCAGAAGAATACTGAATATCATCCTCCATATCCCTTAGTTCTGCGATATGTGAACAATGCATGATTTTCCGCCGCTGTACGCTGCCTATAGGCGATAGTCGAAATGCGCAATCATTCACAAGGCTTAAAGAGCTTACGAACAATATGTGTACAGCTTATTATACAGCTTTTGTTATAGATCAGAATACTGAATGGTTATGACATTGCTTGTTACAATATGGCTGGACTAACTATGGCAATGGGTTATATACCAAAAACCGGAGGCTTGCTTGACTGTTGTGCAGATATGAAGCAGAATATCATCATCAGTGGGTAAATACCTGAGCAGATCAAAATATAACGGGTCGCAGAAAAACAGTACCAGCTATGTGCACTCGAACCACGTGGGAAGTGTTATTATTCGTGCCAGCTAAGCGCTGAACACCTACTCAGTACTTTGCGATGCCGCTTGCAAAACTCCGAAACACTCTCCGTACTTGCTTCCTGTACGGTATAAAGCAAAGATAGCTGAAACGAATTCATACTTGGGGTCAGAGCGGAGAACTGTACTTTCGGTTGGTGGAGTCACAGTATTTCCTCGCACCCGACAGCTTTAGTTTCCTGCTCAGGTACGTGCTAACAGCAACAGCCGTCTCTACGCTTCGGGAAGCTGCGTTGAATCTTTCGCTTAGGCGAGCCCTTGTGTTCATCAAGAATATCTGAGGTGTACTGAGTCGAAGTGCCACGCCATCATTTATCAGTGTGCCTTCTTAGCGTGCAGAATTGCATCCTTATGTGCTTGCATGCATTAAAGGTACGCCTTTACGGGTGTCGTCAAATTCACAAAACTTGCCGTGCGCGCGAGCACGTACACAAAAAGAGGAACTGGAAAGTATAGTTGAGAGAAAACAATACGGCTTGAACCAACTACAACTAGTGGTGGAAGGACATCATAAAGGTGGACACCGGGTAGGCCTTCAAAGCACCGTTGGAATCCATCGAATCGCAATGAAGGTTGCTCCATCGCCCTATCCGCCTCAACGCCGCCTCCCACAGCTCCGTGCCGACGGCGCAGCTATTGTGATGGTAGAAGTTCAACTTGTTCCATATCAATAAACGCAGCACAAACAGAAACGGGGACGACAATAAAGGAAGCAGCACAGCGGCTAGTTTCATCTTCCCATCACTCAACTTGCTCTCTGTTCTCGGCTTTGTTTGCAATACATTCATCAATGCAGTGTTACACCAATGGCCTCTTCTGTCCAACCGCTCTCCGTTCAAACAGCGAGCTGTAATCTAAACAAGGAGGCCCTTGAGCTGGCAAGGAATGGGCAGCAGTGTGACGCCGCTTCTGGCAAAGTGGCCTAATTAACGAGGCGTGAAGGAGCGGGCACCACGCTGCACTAGGCTGCGCAGTGGTAGGCCTCATCTGCATTCGCTCTCGCTTGCCCCTGCCCTGGCAGGGTTCATGGGATAGGCCGCTCAGCGCGTATCTGGTCCGCGTGTTGCGACATCGCTCCGCAACGGCACCTGTGGTAATGCGACGCGTGTGCCTGTGACACGTATCACAGGAACTTCCACCACGGTTCCGGTCGGCCAAGCACGGCGAAAGAAGCATCTCTACGAAACGCGCGTTCGTGGAAGCGAAAAATAAGCCGTTGCGAACGTGTTGCCCCGGTGCCTGTGACGTGTTTGACATTGAATTACCATTGGTTCGTGGACGCTAGGTTGTACTTCACATAAGAATACGCATATGTTGATTTACATGCGCGTTTCTATTCTGTATTCAGCACTGAAATCATTTTATAATATTACTTGTTGAGATTTACGTCCCAAAACCACGATATGATTATGAGAGACGCCGTTTGTGGAGGGTTCCAGAAATTTCGACCACCAGGGGTTCTTTAACGTGCATCTAAATCTAAGCAAGCACACGGACCTCTAGCACTTTGCCCCAATTGAAATTGGATCCCGTGACCTTCGGGTCTGTAGTCGAGCACCTTAGCCACTATGCCACCGCGGCGGGTGCACAAATTGCTTTATGCCGTCATATCCCTTCCAAATACCCTTGCGTTGTAGCGCATGCATTTTTGTTCTAATGTAGCCTGCTTACACTGTTTGCGATCAACTATTCGTGACTGTCCACTGTTGTCAAATAGACGTGTTCCCAATCGAACCGCATTGTCCTCAACTTTAACCGAAGGTGTCCTGATTTAGGCAATACCGAACAAATGACATTGCCAAACATACCTCAGATGCAACCAAAGTATTATTTCACGGTTATGCGTCACACTAAACGTTTCGAAAGAGTTACCAGCCAAATGATCATGTTGTCTTTTGTGTGTTAGAAATTTTGTACCTGCGTAGGGAACACCCGTGATGCAAAATACCGACGTGTAGGGTCACGTGACATCTTAAATGCTTGGTACGAAGCCCATACGTACTTAACGTTTGTTTCTGTCGCTCTAGTGTTTCGTTTTCGCCTTGTTATGAAAAAACGCTGTGTACTATTAAATCTCATCTTTACGGCAACTTCATCTCAACTGCGGCAGCCAGTGCACCAGTCCGCACTCCGTAGCATTCCGGGCAAAAATGTTTTGTGACCAATAAGTAGAATTTAATTTTTTCTAGATGAAACCGTGGTCCCGCTGCTATACATAATCTGGTATTCGCAATAGTGTGATGTAATAGCCACCGTCTCTTATATTCTCTGGAAGTGCAGGGAAGAGCCTGCCCCACCTAATCTGCCGGTGACTCCTTCACTTGTGGCGTAGGAAAAAAAAATATTGTCTTCTAACAACCCTGGGGTACAGCTTTGGGCCATAGAGCCGGGGAGGTGGCTGATAGTGATAGTCTGGCAGACAACCTCCCCTTATCGAAGTCTCTAGGGTCAATAAAAGCTTCTTCTTCTTCTTCTTCTTCTTCTTCTTCTTGTATGTTTGACAGCCGGAACTTTTCGTCCATTTTAATTTCCTCTTACTTGATAATGTCTGCACCACAGATGAACATAACATTTACATTCCGCTGTTCTTTCTCTAACATCACTCTCTGGCACTTCATACGGCCTTAACTAAGAAAATATGGAGCTCCTAGTGAAAACTGCAATCGTTGGTTATACATTTGCAGAACTTTAGAGCCAAGGTCGAATAAAAATAGTACCTTCATTTACCTTAATTTATTTTATTCTTCACTGTAACGGCGATTGTTACAAGTAGTTAAAGGGACGCTAAAATGAACCGATGAATTGGTTTAGACTTACAAATTGTACTCGGAGAACTCCAATGTCGTTAATTTCACCACCATAGGTTTATTAATACAGGAGAGAATCAAGGTCAAAGTTTCATTTTAGCAGCGAAGCTGTTTAAGCTGGCCGTAATTTGTCCGTCGGAAACATATACGATCATCATCGTGAACCGGCACGCGCTCTCTGCATCCTCGTCTTCATCATCGTCCTCTTCTTCTTCGCTCGCAGAACACGTGCGCCGATTTCTCCGGCATGGCTTGTAGTAATAATCCTGATGGATGAGTGAATGAGTATCCGAGAGAGATAAAGAAAGAGAGAGAGAAAAAGAGAAAGAGAGATATTCTTGCCGAAAAAATATTGCCTACGAGGTGGGATTCGAACGCGCGTACCGTCGGTCCGAAGGCGAAAGTTCTAAGCACTTGCCTATCCAGACACGCTAGCTGAGCATAGCATAGCCTTGTATAGTATAGTGTAGCAAGGGGGTGAAAAAAAGAAGGGAAGGGAGAGTGAAGAGGCGAAATGTGATGGTGAGGAGGGGGGGAAAGGAGGAGGGAAAGGAGGAGGCGAGAGAGTATTGCATAGCATAGAAAGAATGAGAAAGAAAGAAATAGAAAGAAATGCAGAAAGAGAGAGAATCCAAGAAAGAAAAAAGAAGAGATAGAGTGACAAATAGCAAGAGAAAAGAATAGAAGGAAGAAGGAAGCAAGCAATAAATAGACAGACAGAGAGAGAAAGAAAGGAAAGAGGAAGAAAGATGGAAGTAATAAAAATATCTGGGGTTTAACGTCCCAAAACATCGATATGATTATGAGAGACGCCGTAGTGGAGGGCTCCGGAAATTTCGACCACCTGGGGTTCTTTAACGCGCACCTAAATCTAAGTACACGGGCCTCAAACATTTTCGCCACCATCGAAAATGCAGCCGCCGCGGTCGCGATTCGATCCCGCGGCCTTCGGGTCAGCAGTCGAGCGCCATAACCACTAGACCACCGTGGCGGGGCAAGAAAGATAGAAAGAGCAAGAAAGAGAAAGAAATGAAGAGAGAGAGAGAGAAATAAATAGAAAAAAGAAACACAGAAAAAAAACAGAGAGCAGAGGGAAATAGAGGAAGAAAGAAAGAAAAATTTCTTGAACAATTTAACAAAACAGCAAAAACAAGGCCTGCTTAGGGGCCCATCGGCTCCACGGCCTCATTAGCACTGCGCCTCCAGTGTAAGCTACGCTAATTTTTAAAATTTCGCGCCGAAATATCTGCGCTTGAGGTCAAAGCGTAATTTTCGTTATTTGGAGACATTGGCTCAACGAAATTTCCTGAAACATGGTATGTTAAGTCTGTTACCCCTCAGAAAGCAATGTACTTCATTTTTAATAATTAGGAACTACGTGGGACCTAGTAGACGCCGTCAAAGTCCATGACGTAACGGCGTTTGGGGCGGGAATTTCGAGGTGACGTCACCGCCCCCTATTTCTTTTTGTGCGCTTTCTCGCATATCAGGCGTCTTGTCGCGGCGAGCGTGGTGATTTTAGAATTGTGAAATAGTCATCGACTATTATGAGAAAAAAATGGTTGTTCTCTTTAGTGTCCATTTAGAAAGTTTGCGCGTGGATCTTATCTGAAGACTTTACCACTTGCTGTATTCGTGACCTGTAAGGTTAATAGCCTGAAAAAAAAAAATTGTGTTGTTTTTGACCAAGATAGTATATCGCCCGTTATATTACTTCAGTATTAATCCTTATTTTCAGCAAACGAATAATTTTTTATTCCGCCGTAATTCGAGTGTGTTGCTGATTGTTCCGTAATGTTTATTTTAATACTAACTCTCACACACAGTATCCCGGTTTGCGACTGAGATTGCTGTATTTATGTATCATTGCGTCGGCATATTGCCCTCGAGGCCCACCACTGGAAACGCCGGCGCCACCGTCGGCGTGACGTGCTTGGCAGGATCACGTGGTCTCAGCGGCCGCGTCGGCTGCTTGTGGCGCACTGCCGCGTGCTTTGAAAACGAGTTTCAAGTCCCACATGCGCTGCGGTCTGTTCAAATTCGGAAGTTTTCTCTCATTTTCTACTCAATTGAAACCATTGTAATAGAGTGGCTGCCTCCGAAGCCGACGAACATGGGGCTCTACCGCTCGGTGCCGCAGTGCCGCGCTTACGCAAAGGAGCCCAGTGTCAGCCTGCACTGGTAACCGCTGGACAAGAAACAGCGTGAAGCATGGGTTGTAAAGCTAAGAACCGGCAAGTAGCCATCGGCTACGAGTCTTGTGTGCAACAAGCACTTCCGCGACGAAGACTTTTGTTACTGCGTCGGCCTTGCGATGTTCGGTAAGTAGCAGACAGCGCGCACTTAGACGATGGCTCGCGCGCGCTTCCCGCCGGCAAATGATGCTTATCTGCCACAGGATGGTAAAAGCGCTACCTTTTACCACGTGCGATGCCATCTCAGAATCCTCCAATGCGACCTCTCGATCGTCGGCCCCGTGCTCAGCGTCCACAAAATCGGCTGCAGATGCGCAAGTCATTGTTTAGATACGTTGAAATAAAAAAAAAAACGCACAGGGTCCCTTATGCATTCGTTAAAGATGACTAGAAGGCGAAAGCCATCTTCTTCTTGTCAGTCGATGTACTGATTCTCCCGCGCCCCCCTCCAAAAGCGTTCTGCACCTAACGCTGTTTTGCACGGCCTCCGTGACCGATCACGGAGGCAATGCAAAGCGACCATGACGTGTGAATACGTCATCATGTGACGTCACATTACGTGACGTCATAATGACGCTACACATATTGGCGATCTGTGACGTCATGATGACGTCATATGGGGACACCATCACGTGACGATTATTTTTTGCATCACTCGTGTTGACGCCGCCGACGGGCAACCTTCCCATTTGATCAGGCATGCATTACTTCATAAGCTACATAAATTTTGCATTGCCTCCGTGATCGGCCCACAGATGACCGGCCCACAGGCCAACCCCATGTATTTTCTTGGAGCCTCATTTATTTACGTGGGAAAGATGCCACCCTGTTGGCGTTAGACACGACACTGCTTCCAAAATTGCTGGGGTACTCGCCAAATAATTACTATCCTGTTTTACGGCTGCTGGTTGCTGCAATACCTTCTATTTTATTCACCGCTATTTCAAGTTCATGTGGGTCCTAGTTCACAGCCGACGTTTGCAGAACAAGTCCGGCAAACTTTACTGTATTTTGTTTCTTTTCCTAGGCGTCGCATGCTACTACATTCTGGGTCTCGCTGACTGGTTCTCCTTCCACCAGCAATCTCGAAGTGGTGAAGCTTTGGTCTATGAATTTGTTGATGACAGAGAGCGGCAAGTTCACTGGAATGCAAACGGAACGATAATTAAGGAGCATTAAAAAGGGCGTCGCATTTGCTCACGTTTTGTGTGAGCACCAAACGAAACGAATGCGCTGAATAAAGAAACAGAAGCAGCGGCATTTGCCCGCTGAGAAGACCGATCAAGACGCAGTGCGAGACAACTTGTCAAATGCCATTGAAACGTACCCGAATTTAGACCGAAAAAAAAAAAAAACACTGAATCGTCGGGGCGGCAGATCACAAAGTTGCCATGCGCACCGAAGCCGCAGTTGTAAGGAAATTGTTTTTGAACTGCTTTTGATAGCGTCCGCGCAACAGTAGTTGTTTGTTTACTCACAAATTCTCATATTTTGCGGCCTAAAGTTCACAGCGCGGTGCCAAAGCGCGCTCGTAGCAAAAGCGAAACCATCAGTACGAACATACATGCAGACGATCATACATGCAGAGGCAGTTGTCGTCGCGAACCCGTGCGATCGCTGGCTTGAGGCTTCTTTCTGTTATGCTCCGTTTGGTTATACAGGCAGTCGTCTACTCTAACGGGATATTTCACATAGTTTGCACTCAGCGAGTGACTACCTTTCACGCAAGAAGCCGGTTCAGGGGTCTCCAACGCGGTGACAGCGTGAAGCGGGTGCTCGGTTTTCTGCAAAGAGACAGCGACTGTAGACTATTTTGTGCTTTCAGTTCGTCGAAAATGATTATTTTGACAGTAAAGAACAGAGTTCCATTCGAAAGTACTTACAGAAATGCCCTGGAGGGCTTCCGCGAGGTGTTTTTGTAGAGCGCCGACAGCAAAACCTATGAGGAGCGCGCCGGCGGTATCCTGCCTAGCACGCAATCGAGGCGCGTCCGATAGAGGGCGACTCCGTAACTCCTCGAGGCCAATACTGTTTCCGCATTCCCCTTACCTGAGGAACTTGGAATTCTGGAATGTAGAATAAATAAATAAATAAATAAATAAATAAATAAATAAATAAATAAATAAATAAATAACATTGAACCACCGAAATACTTGCATGCTAATAATCTCTATTACATCGCACCCGTATCTGTAGACACCAGATTCCCTCTCTTTACTACGTAAGGGTGTTTTCTAATCACCTATAGCGTCTAAGCGCCCGCAGTTCCTAGTCATTGCGTTTCGGGGCACTCTGGGACGCAATAACAGCAAAAAGACTTTCGTGATATCGGCTACGAACAGTACGATACCGCTGATTTCACTTGCTATCCTCATTAATGCGACCAACGCCGCTTACAACTTTACATGCCGCATGTATATACCTAGATAGCGCATACTTGTGTGCTTTCAAGCTAATCAAATCCAGTATTTTACTTATGCCAATACCACGATATCCTTGGGAAGCGCGCTGTAGCTGGTGACTATAAGGGGTAATTTAGACCACCTTGGTTTCTCCACCGCGAACCCAAGTCCGTAAACACGGGTGTTCTTGCATTTCGCCCGCGTTGAAATGCGGTCTCCGTGACCGGTAACTGAACACGCGCCCTTTAGCTTAGCTGCTCAATGCCATCTCGATGGGTGCATGCCTTCATACAGGGTGCTTGTAAAGTTTATACCAATTTGCAACAGTTCAGAAAGTAAACAACCGAACGAAGTGTTATTGCCATTGAATACATTATTAGGGTGTACCATTTGGTTATTACGTTACATCTCGACGTATGCACTCGCATTTTTCACATACTGCCTGCATCTTTTAGGAAGAGACACCACGGCTCCTCGTAGCATCGAAACTCGGACATTTAAAACCGCCTCAAGAATATTGTGTTCAGGACTGTTAAGATCTCTTGGTCTTAACTTGTTCATTTGTTCCTTAGCACGTCCCCAAAAGGATAAGTCGCAGGGGGTTATATCGGCCCTTCGTGCAGGCCATTTTGTCGGTCCCCGACGGCCAATCCATCTGCCGGGGAGGGAATTGTCGTCAAGCCATACTTTCACTGAAACTGCGAAAATATTAGTCAAAAGTATTACAAAACAGCCTCTGAAATCATAAAACGAAAACAGCATGTTAGTCAACAGTATTACACGTCAGTAAGAGCTTATGCTAGTTTCTAGGGGAATCTAAATTAGAAATAGGGCTGCAACCCTGTAGTTAGCACTGTATGCGGGCGCGGACACTACGCCTTGAATGTTCAGTGTGCACGTTGGTCTGCGCATTCGGATGAATAAACATCGTCACAGAAGGACGTCGACTTGTAGAGTCACGAGAGCAACTCTTTACATACACGGAACAACAGGTTATACAACCGGATGTCTGCGCATGGAAATTGAAAAAAAGGTGCGCAAATTTAGGACCGCAAAGGAAAGTGGACCACCCCACAGCATTGGCGCCGCTGCACGCCGCTTCATTGGGCGGTTGCGCCAAATCGGGCTCATAACGTCCTTATCAGCTGCACGAGGGAGATCGCTATCCGTAGACGCTGCCCGAGGCGACTGCCGCTGCAAAGCGGAGCAGCATTCGCAGTTTATAGAGACTTACGCAAGACACCATTCGGGGAAACCGGTCGCCCAGCTAACGCTGTTATTTGCGTTGGTTGTGTTGTGGTGTGAATATCTGCGCATTAAACGCCCTATTTCTTTTCTTTTCTGCGTTTCATTTTAGAATATTGTGAGTGGTTGCAGAATATGCACTCGATTGTGGAACTCGAGAAACAAAAATGTTTTTTGCTGGCATTGGTGGAAAATAAATTTTTTCGCTCGACTTCACTCAGCTGTGGCCCAAGGATATCAGCGGACTTCGTTTGTTCCTATTTCGCTGCTGGCAAAATATCCCTTTGAGCAAAACAGAACAGGCGAGTCCCATATACAGGTCAAGAGCATATGGGCTTCAGTTTTTGCAGTTCTCGACCGCGAGGAAAAACTTTTATTTCTTTCGAGGTCTTCTTTCACAGCTTATTTGGTGTCTAATTCCCTTGTTGCCTGTATAGTAATTCTTGGGGCGCTAATGAAACGCTGACATTTATCGGCACAGTAGGAATTTACGCGTGTCCTGTGTAATCTGTGAAGTTATAACCTAACCTGTATTTTCCCTCATATCATTTATATTGACAATGTATAACGCATACATGCCCGCATAGCAGTTTCGTCGACCAGTGATACCTTTTCAAAATACATTCTCAGGATGTCGTATGGATGAAACTTGGTGCCAGAATAGCGACACCGTTAACATGTGGATTGACAATAATTTCAAGCGCCTAGAGTTGTTTAACTTGCGCCGAAATATAATTGCATCAGGCCCCGCCACGGCGGTCTAGTGGTTATGGCGCTGGACTGCTGACCGGAAGGTCGCGGGATCGAAACCTGGCCGCGGCGGCTGCATTTTCGATGGAGCGAAAATTTTGGGGCCCGTGTATTTAGATTTAGGTGCACGTTAAAGAACCCCAGGTGGTCGAAATTTCCGGAGCCCTCCACTACGGCGTCTCTAATAATCATATCGTGGTTTTGGGACGTTAACCGCAGATATTATTATTATAATAATTGCATCAGCTCTTTTGAATTTCACGCCCATCCAACTATGACGTCCGCAGCATGGAATCGAGCCCGCGTCCTCGTGAGCAGCGGCACGATGCTACATGCTCCAAGCTACCGCACTGATATGCAGCTGCATCGTCGTGCGGCCTGTCTACGCGAAAGAAAATTTCACTATCTTGAACAAGAATGCAGCCTGTAACACGAATGCAGCCTCATTGATTTCCTTTATGGCGCCGCCCAAGCAATACAGCCGATGATCTATAGTGCAATCTCGGTCTCAAAACTACTCAACATCTCACATATCTAAGTGGTGGAGTCTGTTGGGCAATTAGGCCAACGGCAGCGATAAATAGAGCAGTTCGCGTTGGCCGTATGAACTAGATCTCAGCTAAAAAAAAAGGCTGATTGAAGTTAAACACTTCTACTTCAAACGCAATGGAATGTCCTTATAAAGGTTTCTTCGCAAAGAGCTTTCATATATCAACAGATTCACGCATGAAGATAACTCTTGAGGTAAGATATCCGCGCCTAATGTTCGGTTTGCGCGGCTAATAGCTCTGAAGTCGATCTTCCCGCTTCATTTTTTTAAAGAATAAATCTTTTGAACTCTTGCTTTGCACCTGTGTGTGCTGGTATTTCGGCTTTTAAATCGGGACTGCGTACCAACGCTATCGACCAACTTACACTGCACCATTGGTCGTAGCTGCTTTATCCGCCTGGGTCACTGTAAGTGCGCCCTCGTGTACTCAAGGGTTCGATATTTGTCAAGAAGTTGTAAATTCCTTGCCGTTCTTTAATGGGTGCGCGACTATACACCCAAAAATTTTCTCGTTCATCTTGTGAAATTTTCGCTAGCACACATATCGATACTGTAAGTTGTCATTTTTCTTGGATACGATCGGCGGGATCCCTTTTCGAGCGTTCGTGTAAATCATTTTGGAATTTTCGCTTAACAGTTTTCCTCAAGAATTCCTTCTCGGAATGAAATTTTCCGGAAGGCGGGAACAAACGAAAGTAGAGATTTGTCTCGAAGGTTTAACTTTCTGCCCCAGGACATGGTGGCGTGCAGAAAGTTGCTTCGCAATGATAATTTTAAGATAAGCGCGAAATATGCAACTTTAGCTGCTTCTTTTCCCATGCAAAGAACACGTTGACATTCATTACTTCTGCGGCGTAGCCGGCCCTTACCACCCATTTTGTCAGAATATATTTTCGGTACGTGCTTTGAATACTTGCGTAAGCGAAAATTGGTGCCCCAAATGCGTAGACAGAGAGAAAGGGCAGGAATGTAGGAAGCGTAGCGAGGTGAACTACAAAGGTCATCATTGCCAGGGCTGTCAGTATGATTCCTACCGGCGGCGATCTCCATTTACTTCATAGCGATACATGCACTAATTAAAACGGCAGATCACGTCTCCCAAAGCTTCGTTCGCTTTGTTATCTGCTACATTTATATATCTTTGCCTAACGAATACGGATATTCTCTTCTTCTTCTCGTCCATAACTAACGCAACTATTTCGTTGGCGCTCTAGACAAAAAAAAAAAAGAATCTCACAGTGTTCTTTATGCTTCGCCTAAGACGACTCGGAGGCGTAAGCCATCTTCTTCTTCTTTTTCTTCTCAGTCGATGTATTGTTCAGCCCCGCCCCCCTGCGAAAGCTTACTCCACCTAACGTGGTTTTGCACTGCCTCCAGGATCGGAGGCATTGCTTCTGCACCCCACGTGGTTTTGCCCTGCCTCCGTGATCGGCCCCCTTTGACCTAGTGAGAATGTCATCTGATGACGTCACATCTTGTGGTAATCTGTGACATCATGATGACGTCATATGGTGACGTGATCGAGCGATGATGATTTTTTGCATCACTCGTGCTGACGCCGGCGACCCGGGACGCCGGCGCCGACGGTTTTTTTCGTGTTTGATGAGGCATCTAAAGCTTTCGCCTTAATAAGCTACGAACGATCTCTACGTGCGCTCAGTTTAGCAGTGGTTCATAAATTACGTATAGGACTGAAATTTAGAACGAAAACGTTAGCAACAGCGTCGGCACGCGGGGAACGTCTAGCAGACAATTACGACGACCAAGATGCGACAGAACCTGCACTAGCCCGACTGAGTGCGCTGTACAACCAACCTTCTGTGCAGCGTGCACGGTATCGCGAGGAACACAAAGGTAGCTGAGCTGGATCCGTGTGAACAAAAAAAAAACGCACAAACAACGAAAACACATTTGTGATTGGAGCGTGGTACATTTGTGATTGGAGGACGCATGTCTCTGCTGTGACAAAAATACAGGAGCGACTACCGGTGCAATGAAGTGCCGGGACATTCATCTAGAGCGAGACCTTTCTACATTCCACCTCACGTTATTTTCAGAGCGGTGTTATTACGTTACACGGTAGGCGTCACGAAGTAATTTATGCAGCTCTTCATAATATAGTAAGTGCACTCTCCGTGTGCGACTAATGCATCTTAACATCACAACAGAACAAAAGGGCCACTACCTGGCTCATTTGTTAAACGGTTGGTACTTTTAACACGCACCCAAAGGACGTGCTCATGTCAACCATGCAAGCTTTCTTCAAGCAAAATATTCGACAACTCCCTGTAATAATGCTGAAATAGTTTCCTATGAAACTGTTTCCATTCACGTGTATGCACTATGCCTTTGGCAAGGGTCATTTCCAGTGGCATCATAAATGTCAAGTGAGGTCGGGTCTTCAGCGATGCCTAGAGGGGAGCCGCATGACAGCGGACGAGCTTATCCTGAACAATGGCCCATTGCTAGGGGCTGCTTAGTGAGAGCGTTGCGAGAACGGCAGCCTAAACGGCTTATCGCGGCTTTGGCGTTCTAAGCGCGGTATAAGCGAACGTAATCGCTGCTGTCTGGCACGAATGCAGCATTCTCTTTTGCAATTCCTCTTTCATGACTTTGGGGCGCGAACCCGTTAGCTTGCGACCGACAGCAGATGAGCTCAAGGTTGGCTGGCGCAACGGCTTGCGCGCGGTGACTGGAATTGTTACGAAATCCGTGTTTGAATAAGGTCCCAGCTCACATCAAGCCTACTACACCGTTCCTCATCTGCTTCTCGTATGCTGCCCAGATAGCCCCGTATAATCAACGATGGCGCTGTTGACGATCTAAGCAGCCGAGAATTCTTCGGATCTGGCCATGGCCGCTTTCGGAGGTCACGTGAACATGCGAGATAAGAAGACGCAAGAGAAAATGAGCGAACCACGTCCAGATTATATAACGGGACTCTTCCGTTGCACCACACTTTTCTTTGGAAGGCGATAGCCTGAGGATAATTCGTGCCCGTTTACGCGCATGTACTCGCAGACGATTTTCGCGCCTGCGTCTCAGGGAAGCACTTATAAATAATAATTGTGCGGGTTTGACGTCGCAAAGCCACAATATGATTATGAGAGACGTCGTAGTGGAGGTCTTCAGAAGTTTGGACCACCTGGGGTTCTTCACCGTGCAGTTAAATATAAGCACACGGGACTCCAGCATTTCGCCTCCACAGAAATGCGGCCACCGCAGCCAGGATTCTGTGCCGCGACCTGCGGGTCAGTAGTCAAGCACCACAACCACTAGACCACCGCGGCGGTTGCAAGGAAGCACTTCTCAGCCATTCTGTCGTGGCTGTCTATGCATACGCGTGGGTAGTCGCAATTTTCGCGGGAGAACCCTATACATGACAGGGTTCTACTACGACAGGAAAGTGTATGGTACAGAACCACTTCTGGGAGATTATGGTAAATACTCAGGAAACATACTGCACTTTTTTTACAACCGAATCAAACATTTCTGCGTTTAGCCAAAGTTAAAAGACTTGTTCTTGTGAAATCACATGAGTAATCGCTGATGTAGAGAGAGAAAGAGCAGAGGAAGGCAGGGAGGTTAACCAGAAGTTTGTATCCGGTATGCTACCCTGCACTGGGGTTGGGTAATAGGGCGTTGAAAGCGAGAGAGAGAAAATAAATAATAAGGAAAAAAAAAGACAATCACAAGTTGGACGACCAGCCCCTATCAGAAGAAAGACTACTACGCCATCGTCCGGACATGACGTCGCAGAAGAAGGCTTTGCAAGCACTACTAGCCTTCCTGCGATACACTGGCCTGTCGGAGCGCCTCTGAGCGGAACGCTCTCGTGTGTGTGTAGTTGTGATCGCTGATGTATAGTTCAATAGTGCCGCTATAGGTGAATTCGCGTTCCACGTAAGCATTAGTGTAGGTGCTGTGTTATTCGCTGTTTCCTGCGCGTTAGTTGTCAGCGAACAGTAGCAAGAGTTAACAAGGACATGACGAATGCTTCCAGTGTGAGCGGCAAGTCGGTAAGTCATGTCTGTCAAAGCACATGCGCGAAGTTTAGGACGCGCGAATGAGCACAGCGAACATCGTTGTTTGAAAGTGTTGACGATGGGAAAGATGGTTTGCATTCATTGGTGAGAAATAGTTTCTGCGGCCTTAACACGCACGAAAGTGCTTCATAGAGATCCATAGAGGCTAACTATGCATGATTTCTACAGTGAGTTACCGCAGCCTGATTAAATTGTCGGGGAGTTCACTGACCGAGATAGCGACGTGATGGAAACGGCTGCTAGGCAGTCGGGGAAGAAGTGCCATGGTTTCTACTACGAGACGTTTCCCCCTTGTATGAAACACCCCTCTTCTCTTGATGAAGAGAAGGAAGTGCGAGTGTGTACATGCTTTTTCTCATTTACACGTGGAATGGCGTGAAGTGTAGAATGTCAGGGTGTCTTAACGTAGTTGCTCAGCAGCTGTGCATGGTGTGTTTTTATTTCAGTTCATTTCTGAAATTCTTCAATGCCTCTGCACAAGCGGAAAAATTTTGGTCCCCTGCCACCGCGATAACAGCGTTTCGCCTATAGCAAGCTGTGTGATATCACAAGGAAGCCACATTGCTTCCATTTTGTTTCGTTGGACTGCAGTTACGGCACATTGCCAATATAAGTTCCAGAGGTTGAGAAAATGGACTCAGCTGTCACTTCATTTAATGTCACTGACGTGCGCTCTCCTTGAAGTAAGAATGAACTATTTTATTCACAATTCAATAAAATCGGTTCGTTTTTCGCAGTCGTTTTTTGTCATATTGACAGAGTTGTTGCAATTATTTGCTTTGTAGAAACGAATGTGTTGTCACGGTAGCTATGAGAGAGTACTACAAGACCACCGGTCATATCTCGCAGAGGTGGATGCGTCTACAACCAACAACCATCTCGTCGTCTTCATTTACACCTCGGTACATCAAGTTCCAACTCAGTTTTGAGTGCCGATTGTGTGCACAAGCAGCAATGAATACAGCACCACTATTCCAAATATTCCGACTCATTTAGGGAAGTTGCTCGAGCACTGTCGACCTAACATTTCATCCTTCCGTATGCGCCGCCGCTACGCCCGTTCTTTTTCTCCCATTCGGGGACAGCTGGACAGCTGTCACTATGTCAAAACTGTCAACGGCACGCACCGAACCCTCAAGCGCGTAGTAACTGCGCAACCTTCTTCCGACAATCTCGTTCACTTGCGCCATTGCATTGCGCTGAAGTGTTCAAGTGCCCATGTTGCGCAACGAGCCTCGTAGCCGGAGTCGCCGGGAAGTCTTGCCTGCTCGCTGGAACCGAACGAAGTTGGCCCTCGCTTCATTCCGCCGCTGTTTGCATCTGTTTTGTTCCTTCAGCTGTGAGAGAAAGAACGACGAGCGCTTGGGGGAGAGGAGGCTGCGCTCTGGGGCTGTCTACTCTGAGGATCTGGAGCACCGAGAAGTCTATTTTAACCGAGCTCTTTCTCAGCGGTGGCGCAACCGCTGAGGAGAAGGGGTGTGTGGAGTGACGATACGCGTTGCCTGGGAGGAGCCTTAGGGTTCGTAGGCGGAAATCGCCCGCGTCACCCCTCCTCCTCCAGGGCGTCGTCATCGCAACGCGAGAGACGCTACCCCGATCTTGCTCACTCCGCGAGACTCGAAACCCTGGCGCCAAGAAACAGACTGCCTTCTCCCCCACGTGTAGCGTCGTTAGGGGTCGAGGCCAAGGTTACGGACCCGGGCACGAGACGCCAAGCAACGAGCGCTCTTTTCTTTTCTGGGAACCGAAACGGGATATAATCTAGGTCGCTTGGCATCTATGTATAATCGTTGTCCGTTCATTCGCAGTGAGCTCAAAGAGAAGATGGTTATCATCGCAGTACGCGGAATTGCGTCACGAGTTGTGGTACTGAGCTGCTTAGTTTGCGTCTTGGTAAGCTAACGAAGTGACGCAGCACCGATGATGAACTCAGCCACCGCGCAAGGCCTCGGCTTAAAGTCAATCTGTGGGTAAATTCCGTGGGGATAACTGTTTCTATTTGTTAAGAACGGAGCGTCAAGGAGGACATGGGATATCAGTCTCAGTTTCAAAGTAGTTTGTGCAATGTTTTTTGCATACCTCGCACTTATTTGTAAGTGCTTCAAATTATTATTCATTTCGTAGACCATAATAGTCTCAGGATATGGAGGATTTTGACATAGAGAACAAATAGTAACGACAGAAGAGAACCATCCTAAGAGTTTGGTAAATATATGCGCATATGTCATCAGAAATAAAAATAATTGAAAATATCCCGGCGATAAAAGTAGAGGTTTATTTGCTCTACACGGAAGCTTTTCACTCTTAACAAGAAAATTATATACGAATAATTAAAAAAAATAACAGAAACAATCTGCCATAAACAATTTCCAATAAACCAGGAAGTTCGCATGGGTTATGCGACGATAGGTATATGAAAATTCAGGAGTTTTGTCTTATGACCGCTGGTGTACATATGAGATTATGGAATAAGCAGAATACCGGTTTTCAAGAGGGAAAGAAAGTTGTAAATTATATAACTGCGTTTAGCGGTTAAATAATATACTTGGGAATAATAAATAAGATTTGTCAACTTGCAGTGCCAAAATTCTTTATTGGGAGGACCATATGAACGCCTAAAAGGGGATGGTGAAAAATGAAGCGAAATCCATGACGTCACGATGGTATCTTGCTACTTATATCATGACGTACACGGCATGCATTCCATGATCTTCTTTTCGTGACCTGCCATTCATTTTTCTCAGGCACTCATGTCATCCGATGCAAATTTTGGTGTGTATTAAGCTAACGAAACGAAGACGAGAGCACAAAGACGCACGCGGCTAGACCACGATCTACATGACAGGCATATCATGATATTCGTGTCATGACCTGACACTTATGTCCATGAACTTATCAGATCAGATAATGGCAGCAGTGGCCACCATGATCTCACCCACTGTTCCTAATCTTGGTTACTCCTGTTCTGTTAATCTCCGTTATTTTTTCTGATAAGTCACTGTTAGTTTTTGCACGTGTTGATCCTGGGCTTCGGCATTGTTCACTTCATGTGTATATTCTTTCAGTGTTTTCGCTATAAACCACAGTTGCAAGTAAGCGCCGTCGTTTGTCCACTCTAGTCTACGCCGTCTTTTTAGCGCTTCACCACCCTCGTTGATAATCTCAGAGCACAAAGCAGTTTGGTAGGGTCTGAGGTGAAGGTGTTCTTTGTTGGATATGGCGGCGTAGTTCGGGGTCAGCAGTACAGCGTTATGCGGTAAGGTGTGCTTGAATTTGTATAGGTTGTCAGGATAGCAAGCAGAATGAAGAACGGTTATTTCATCAACGCTCGATGCTCAATGCTGCAGTTGCGAAACTGAGCAGCTAGCGCACGATACAAGGCACTCGTTTTTCGACTATGAACGACCATCTTGCAACTTTTCGGGGGGCCGCTTTACGACTCCTCATGCTGAAGCAGTTGCGGGCAATTTTTCCCGCATCCTCTGAGAGTGTGAAGAAGCCTTTACCCCAGCGCGTCCATAGCCCGACGCTGCAGAGAGCAGAAGGAGGCT
The DNA here is from genome assembly GCF_013339695.2 of Rhipicephalus sanguineus. Lineage (NCBI taxonomy): Eukaryota > Metazoa > Arthropoda > Arachnida > Ixodida > Ixodidae > Rhipicephalus > Rhipicephalus sanguineus. Next base: position 41,543,306 of record NC_051181.1, on the reverse strand, counting down.
TCTGCGACGCTTGACATTTTCGCCCAAGAAAAATGTCAATGTTCGCGATGTCATGGCGGCACTAAAACAACCGGCGGATACCCGCTATGGGAGTGCGTAAAACATATCTAAAGAAAGAACTGTTTGTGGCGATGCTTCTATCACTTGCGGATGTTGTAAGGACACAGCCGGAACGGATCCGTCGGAGAGAAATGAAGGGTTAACCTCCCCACACTTATGCAGCCTTCATGGCGAGGCTCTAAGTACATGTATATGTCTTCACCTTTTTTTCGATAGTCGAGTAATCTGCATCCCATACAGCTAAAGTACGTTCCTTGGCTCTACCTCTTTCTTAGACTTCAGCCTAGTGCGCCAAATACTTCTCCGGCCGTTCTCATATTTCTATATACTATAGTTACTTCGGTGTGGGGCGTGTCATCTCTGCTAAGTGAAGCGCGCTTTAACATTGCTGCTTTTAATAATAGTAATAATAATTTAAGATTGCTATCTTCCATTCTTACCTCTACCTAGCACGCCGATCCTCTCTGTCTTCCCATCATTTCCAGCGCTTTGTATTGAAGCTGCAACGTAAGGTCGCTACATGTATTAAGAAAAAGTTTAGGTATGGTACGTTCTGCTTCATTTGTCCTCACTTAACCTGAAAAACGTTTGAGTCGTTATGCCCATAACGCACGCAGTGTGCCACGGAAGCTGCGACCATGTGGAAGCATAGCAGAATTGAACGAGCCCGGCGCACGTATGCACAGCCAGCGCACCGAACGGAAAGGTCGTCGCAGACGATGATGGCCGCCCGGTCACGGCTTTTGTTTCGTCACAGTAGTTTTGTTTGCTTCGTTGTCCGGCTGCTCGCTTCCGGGCCACCAGCTGGGGAACCGCGTGTCAACAAGGCACGTGACCACGTGACCTCGATTTCCCGAGCCCAGGAACGAGCGCGCTGAGGCTTCCTGAGAAAAGAAATGACGTCGGCCCCACAATCGGTGCTCCGGTTAATCGCGCCGCCGCACGGGCACGCTTACCCACCCGAGCAAAGGCCGCGAAAACAATTGAGATTCCGCCATGATCGACCAGCCACTCTGCCTTTGCCTCGTTTGTTGCATCGCTCCGCTATTACGTGGTGGCGTGGGCGGATCGTAAAGAGCATCCGCCGCCACAGGGCACTGGCATCGAGAACTGCGGCGGTCGTCTCGTTTATTCACCTCTCCATGTTGTGACTTCCGAGGGCGCATCCAACGGGACTCCTCTAAGCGGCAAAGACAGTCCTTGAAAGTGAATTTTTGGCCTAAGCATCACGGCTTTATAGCCGCTCGCCAGCTGCGTCTGTGACGTCGACGTTCGTCGTTGCTGTATTGACTTTGTGGGTGCGATTATCGTGTCTTCATCGGAAGTATAGTAGCGTTTGGGGAGGGGGGGGGGCATAAAGCGCAGAGCAGGTGTTGAAGTAAGCTCAGAAACTCAGCTTATGCTGGTCTCTGTCGCGAGGTTTAATTTTCCCGAAACTATCTATGCACCAGAAGAATATCTCTAAATATAATCTACGAAGGAGACAGTCTACTACGTTAGACAGCGTTCGTCTACCTTGTCCAAGATACTGCCTGAATACTTGGCGAGGTAGATTCACAAAATGATAAAGCTACGCAGCTCACTCGATACTGCACCAGACCGAATGCCTAAAATATCTGCCCATTATCGGAAAATGGTTCTTAAACACTTAAAACTATGACAGGAAGATATTTTCTATGTCAAGCGCTTAATAAAATAACGCATAAGCCTCATTCATTTCACAGGGGGAGTAGAAAAAGCCAATAGCAAATTAGGCGCGACACTGTCCATCAAATGGCCGTGTAAATGCACATTAGAAAAAGATGTACGTATACTACGGCGAATGCCCTGACACGTGACACGTACTGTGATGAAACCCTGGTCCTTCGTGAGAACACCTCCCTCCCGTACGCCTTCGTCACTAAACCATCAGGAGAGGTACCTGACAAGAGTCACCACAATGAAAGATCAGGCGTTTCTGGCGGTCTTACTCTGAGGGAACTCCCGGGCGACGCTCTACACTCTCAGAAAGAAAGCGATGAGTCATTTGACTCTTTTTAAATGCGAAGCATTTCTTTGCGAACTTCTGCGACTTTGAGCGTATCTATCTATCTATCTATCTATCTATCTATCTATCTATCTATCTATCTATCTATCTATCTATCTATCTATCTATCTATCTATCTATCTATCTATCTATCCAGCCGCCTACGACTTTGTGCTCTCCTGGCCGTTTCGTTAATCGGATGTATACCAAAATTGGTGTGTCATAACATGGCCTTATTACGAACATAAATGACAGGTCATATCATGAAAATCATGACACGCATGTCATGAACAGCATGATTTACATTCCACGGCCTTTGGGCTCCCTGGCCGTTCCGTTAATCGGATGTGTACCAAAATTGGTGTGGCATAACATAGCCTTATCACGAACATAAATGACAGGTCATATCATGAAAATCATGACACGCATGTCATGAACAGCATGATTTACATTCCACAGCCTTTGGGCTCTTACGGCCGTTCCGAACTTCATATATACGAAAATTGGTACGGCGTGACAAGAGTTCATGACGAACATAATGACAGGTCCTAACATGCAAATCATGACGCGCATGTCATGTGCAGCATGATTTACATGACATGGTCTCGGGGCGCTCGCGGCCGTTTAAATTAAGCGATACATACGAAAACTGGTATGACGAGACATTTCTGTATGACGGACATAACTGACACGTGGTAACATGAAAATCATGATATGCATGTCATGCACGTCATGATTTATATGCCACGCTCATGGCGCACTCGCGGCCGTTTCGTTAGATTGATATACACCAAAATTGGTACTGTGCGATGTGACTTTATGAAGAACATGAATAACAGGTGGTAGCATGAAAACCATGACATCCATGACATGTTTGTCATGATTTACATGCCACGCTCATGGTGCATTCGCGTCCGTTTCGCTTGCGTGATATACACCAAAATTGGTGTTACGCGACACGACATTATGACGAACGTAAGTGAGACGTGGTAGCATGAAAATCATGACATGCAAGTCATGTACGACCTGATTTACATGCCACGCTCATGATGCGCTAGCGGCAGTTTCAGTATATTGATATACACCAAAATTGGTATTGCGCGATGTGACTGTATGAAGAACATGAATGACAGTTGGTAAGATGAAAACCATGACATGCATGTCATGTATGTCATGACTTAATTGCCACGCTCATGATGCATTCGCGGCCGCTTCGCTAGCTCGATGTACACGAAAATTGGTATTGCGCGAAGCGACTGTATCACGAAGGTAATTGAGACGTGGTAACATGAAAATCATGACATGCATGAAATGTACGACATGATTTACATGCCATGCTCATGGCGCACTCGTGGCCGTTTCGCTAGATTGATATGCACCAAAATTGGCATTGCGCGATGTGACTGTATGAAGAACATGAATAACAGGTGATAACATGAAAACTATGACATGCATGCCATGTATGTCATGACTTACATTCCACGCTCATGGTGCACTCGCGGCCGTTTCGATAGCTTGATATACACCAAAACTGGTATTGCGCGATGAACTGTATGATGAACATTAGTGACAGGTGGTAACATGAAAAACCATAATATTCATGTCATGTATGGCATGATTTACATGCTCTACTCATGGTGCACTCGCGGCCATTTCGCTCCTTTGATATACACCAAAATTGGCATTGCGCGATGTGACTGTATGACGAACATAAATGAGAGGTCTTAACATGCGAATCATGTTATGCATGTCATGTACGGTATGATTTACATGCCACTGTCATGGTGCGCTTCCGGCGGTTTTGTTAACGTGATATATACCAAAATTGGTATGGCATGACACGAGGGCGTGAACATAAACGACAGGTCATGCATTTATATACCAGAATGCGCGTTTCATTGACATGGTGTACACTAGATTGTGCATGCATGCGTGCATGGCAAACATGCGATATATGGTGGACTAGATGCCATGACATGAATGATTTCATTTGGCTCAAAGACAAACAAGGCGATGTATGCAGCTCTTATTTGCTGGCTGCTTCGTATTACATCGATTCCCACAGTGCGTGGGATCTGCCGAATTTTTTTATTCCTGACTTGCCACGTATATCACTCCTTTTGAATAGGCACGTGAACTCTATTTGTAGATCATTATCTTCCAGAAGAGAGAAGAAAAGAGAGTTAACGCGCATTTTAAAGAGAGTCGTATACGTGGCCAGTCAGGACTCGCCATAAAGTGGCAAGGTCTCGAGAGCTCTTCGGTAGAGAGACCGAAGGCTACCAGGCTACTCAGAGTTCTCTCGTTCTCTCGTGTGTGTCGTGGACGTAGCTGCCGAAATCGCAGCGACATCTAAGTTCACAGGGCGCATCGGCAATAGTGAACACTGAATCTCCGACTGACAAGCTGTCAGAAGACAAAGCAATACTCATAGCGCTTCAATCACTGTTAGACACACTTCCTGAGTTCGTTGGCAAGCTTGAATCACCATACGCTCAGTCCGTACAACAGGTACTGCTATGTCCAGTACTTGCAAGCCCTCAGTGGGCACCATGACTGGGCTATATTCAGTGAAACGTGATACGCTTGAGATGCCGCGTTCAGTACTATGGAACGCAGCAGTGTTGATTAAGCTCATGCAAAATTATGTGTGCTCACTTCTCTCTATCTCCCTATCTTTTGATCCCTTAATCCCCTACCCCCAGCGTAGGATAGCAAACCGGACGTACGTATGGTCGACCTTCCCGCCTTGCCTTCATCTTCCTCTTCTAGACCTTTCTGTGTCCATGCGACTTACAAATTCTTGCGAATCCGCGGGTTCGATCCCAGCCGCGGCAGTCGCATTTCGATGGAGGCGAAATGCTAGACGCCCGCGTACTGTACGATGCCAGTGCACGTTAAAGAACACCAGATGTTCTAAATTTCCGGAACCCTTCACTACGGCGCCTTTCATAATCATATCTTGGTTTTGGAACGCAATACCCCAGATATTATTATTATTATTATTATTATTATTATTATTATTATTATTATTATTATTATTATTATTATTATTATTATTATTATTATTATTATTATTACGACTCTGGATCTCGTTCTAACGCTGCTGGATTATTATCATTGCCATCACTTTGCTGCCGACGAAATCGCGCTGATCTGTTATTTCTTTACAAGCTTGTGCATGATATCATATCCTGCCCTGCACTGCTCCACTGTCTTAATTTCCGAATTCCACGTAAGCTGACCAGAGAGAATAGACCTTTTCATGTAACCGCCTGCCTCTGTGAACATTCGACCATTGGCAGGATACAACGTCTTTACAATGCTTACTTTTTGGAGCTCGATGTTTTTCACAGCTCCCAGTCGTTGTTCTGCTCCGAGCTTTGCACTGTACTTACATAGCCTCGTACACTGTTGACATTTTTTTTTCTGCCTGCGCATAGTTGTATATGTGCAATTTTATAACGTTTTTTATCCCTGATATTTTATGATGAATGTCTGCCTTTGTTTTTTTTTTCGTGCGCCAGTACAAAGACCTCACGGTTGTTCCTGGGCACATTAAATAAACGTTTGATTATTATTATTATTATTATTATTATTATTATTATTATTATTACTATTATTATTATTATTATTATTATTATTATTATTATTATTATTATTATTATTATTGCGAATTCCCAAACAAGGAATGCAATGGCGTAGCCAGGAACTTGAGGGCGAAACACACACACGCACACACACACACACACACACACACACACACGCACACACACACACACACACACGCACACACACACACACACAAACGCGCGCGCGCGCGCCACTATTAGGTTTCAGTTTGCGTTAGCGTGATCGGGGTAGTTAAGGGGATATCATTATCGTGCCGCAAACTCTCGCTTCAGAAATGGAGTTTTAGTACAGCTGCACAGCGTTTACGTGCCCAAGTTGTGACTACGGCGCCCCCTAGGAGAGGATGAATGAGTTCAAGAAAAGGGAAACGGAAAGTGCTCATCCGTCACCCGCCGCGCAGAAATAGGAAAGTTAAGTTTGTACGTGCACTCCTTATCTTGAGCGGATTGTGGTCCGCCGAATAAGTATACTTTATGGGAAACGGTGGCAGCGACATCTCATGATGCAGGTCTCAACAAGATATATACCAAGCTAATGTCGTCATGACCTACTTGTTCTACATAACTACTGGTAAAAAGCATTTGCAGTAAGATAAGCAATAACTCACAGTATTTTCATGACTTTCTTTCTATTAGAACACTGACGCGACTAAAAATGTTGAATGTGTTGTGGTTGTACAAAACGCTACAGGGTGTCGCTACCAAATCTGCAACTGCCGTTAAAAGCTCCAGCAAACTGGTGTATGCAAACGGTCAGAATTCTCTGGAGAAACTCCAATTCACTAGTATGTCAGCTTCTTGAGAATTATAAGAATTAAATAAATATGAAGCACGCGCAAAAAGCGAATACTTATATGCTGCAGAATTGTTTGCAGACGTTCTCTTGTTAAGCCTAGGAACGTTTCAAATGGGAAATGATCTAGAAAACACCGCTAAGTTATCCAACCAAAGAGACACAATCATCGAAGCTGCCTGAAGGCAAGCCAAGTATTTTTAAGGAGACATTTGTTAGGAACGAAGTGAATCCTACAACAACAACGCCACATTCATTTCGAAGCGGGTGTCCGAAGCCGCCGCGATGTTTTACCTACACTGCAAAACCACGCAAACAAGGTAACGTTAAATCTAATAAATAGCGTGCTTACGCTATCGGTCGTGAAGCGTAAAGCGCACGCTACTCCGCTAAGGCCGATAAATAATGCTTTCTATTACTGGGGAACTATTGTGGCATATTTGAGTTTGAGTTTATTCAACCACGTAGTACAAGATAAATGGGCAAATATGGTTAGTGGGGAATGTATGTGTACTACCGTGGAATGTTTGTGCATGCATGTGCCACTGAAACAAATATGCTTTTTTTTTTGATGTCGTGGACCCCTTACATATCCAAGTTGTTGCTTCGGTCACACTACAAATAGTTAAATTTCTTTTTCTTGATTGGTTCATGTGGACCACAAAGCTTAAAGGATTACGAAATTTACATGTATGACCAAAACGAATGAAGGTTCGCTGCTCGCGCGAGGTCATGGTTAGAATACTCGCAGCGTTAAGAAATTTTCTCAAAGATGAAACGGAAGAGCAAAAGGGCGTTTAGATTTTTGAAAATGCTACAACCAACTTTGGCAAAGCGTCTCGCGGAGGAAAGGATATCTTTTTGTTGCCTATACACTGTCAGACTGTATTGCAGTTATGTACACAAAAGAAAGTAGTGAGCAAGAAAGGTCACTTGATTTTTTTCATTGCGCAGGAAACTTACAACCATTCATTCAATCCCACGGACAAATCGGGCAAATAATTCTAACTGAACGAATAATTATTTCGGCCGTAATAGAGATAAAATGTAAAAGCTTATCCGAGGCGAGGGCAATGTAGCTAGACTTTTCGTATTTTCGTTATGTCGTGCGAGCTGCCAGTTCAATCGAGCAATAACTAATGTTTGCAAAAGTGAACGGTTAGAGGAAAACAGGTCGCCCATGCGTAATATGATTAAATCCAGGGCACAGGCAAATTTCCAGATTAGCATAACAATCTTTACAAATAAGTCGCACTGACACTCCTATATTTACAATGTTATGAGGTGTCGCAAGTGACTTCACGATACTCAAAACACATCACTGTCCACCTCCATAAACGCTCATTTTTCACTTTATTTTTATTTATCAGTACCTTACAGCGCCCTCGTGGGGCATTATGTAAGGGGGGCAATAAAACATGTACAAAATAGAGATAAATATACATAGGTGAAATACTGATTATTACAGATGTAAGTGAACACACGGACATAGAAATCCAAAATATACTAAAACAGCAAAGTGTGATGTCTGAAGGCGTTACACAAAAGATAATATAAAGTAACTATTTCAACACCAACAATTTAACAAGATAAAACTGCCAAAAGAGTTGTTCGCAAATAACTGAACACAGAGGATAAAATAAAAACAGGAAAAAAAAACGAAAAAAAACCTACCGCTAACAGCATTGTAGGCACGGGTGAATGTGAGAACGCCATACACCAAATTTCGGTGCCACATATTTTTTTGCGGTTGTTTGAGAACTTTGCGGGGTCTCACTGTCATGCGAGATCATCTGGAAGGTCATTCCACAAACGAATCGCTCGTGGAAGAGCCGAAAGTTTGAAAGCGTCAGTTTCACCGTACATGCGTGATAAGCTATGGTTGTTATGTAGTCGGCGTGAAGTTCGATGAGCTAGATTAAGGTGAACAGATGGCATATCATGCTGGTGTGTATGAGTTTGTGGAATAGTGATAAAAGAGAAATGTCAAGACGAATTTTTAGTGGCTCGAGTGCAAGGCCTTGTTTAATCTGTGTTCTGCTAGATGGGTAGCTGTAATTACGTGTAATGAGTCGACTGGCTCGGTTCTGGATATATGCTAACATGTTAATTAGGTATTGTTTATGCGGTGACCAAATGGAGGAGGTGAACTCGAGTTACGGGCGGATTAAATCAAGATGCGCGAGTTTACGAACATCGGAAGGAGAATTGTGTAAATTACGGCGTAGAAATCCTAATGATTTTGATGCGTTAGCACAGATGGAAGTAATATGTGTGGACCAGGAAAGATTAGGAGTTAGGTTTATGCCTAGGTACTTACAATGCTGAGCCCGTTCCACCATGATGTTACCAATTTTGTATAGGCCACTAAAGTTACGACGTTTTCGACTAAATGTGATTAGTTTGCACTTGGAAACGTTTAATGTCATCTGCCAGGTATTGCACCAATCACCAATACGCTCAGGGTCTTGTTGAAGGGCAAGATGATCACTACTGCTGCGGATGGAACGGTAAATGATGCTGTCATCGGAGAATATGCGCATACAAAATGATAAATTGTCCGGTAGGTCATTAATGTAGATGAGGAAAAGTAAGGGGCCGAGAACACTTCCTTGCGGAACACCAGAGGAAACGTAACGTTCGTATATTTCTTAATGCCTCCCCTATGTGTCGATATCGCAGAAGGTTTTACATGATCGTTTCCAAAGGGCGCCAAATTCAGTAGCGCTATAGCGTAGCTATCATTCTCAGGTTAAAAAAATTTTTTGCGTGACTTAACTGACGTAACGTCGTAAAGGACAATGTATAGCGGAGCTGAGGGGAAGCCTCAGCGATGAAATGCAAAGTGATGCAAAGCGAGGCGAACATGGCCGTAGTGCAGCACTGAAAGAACCTCCTCTCCGCTTGACCGCCTGCATGTCTCCAACCTCCAACTCGGCTCCACTATACTATGCTATACCCTCCCTCCTCCCTCCTCCTCGCCCTCACTTTCTTTTCCCGCCCCTTGCTATACTATAATATACACTACTACTACACCATACTATACACTACTGCACTGTACTATACAGACGCTGATCATGTGCACGTTTGTAAGTTGTATGCCCAACGTTTCCTATTCGCTTAATAAATTCGAGCACTGGCCTTTGCTAAGGGTATTTTACCGGGACATCTACCTCTGGGTACGGCTCCGAGACTTGCTTACCTTAGGGCTGCTGGCGTCAATTACCGGGTGCAAACAGCACACGAGTTCTCAATTCGTCTGTTGCTTAGTTCAAACATTCCTGTGATAGGTTGGCTTTTTCACCTGCTTGCCAGGATGTGTTACTATCGGGCAGATTCTCGTGACTTTAGAGTCATCGGTTCGTCCACGTATACCATCGTGTCGCAGCTAACAGAGGCACCGAGCTAGAGCATATAAACGAGACCGCGACCCTTCAGAATAGACCAGAAATTTCTATAAGTTTCTGTCAGAAGGTGTCGCACTTTCCTTTGGGGTATATTTACATTGTGTCCGTTGGTAACTGGCAATGAACCACGAACGGCAACCTGCGGTGAGCTGGCCAAGGCTAGAATGTAGGCTCTTCATTTTACAGCTACCAACCTGCGCTCTGGGGTGGCCTTCACACCATTCTAAGGACTTGTGAGATGAAATATTTTCAGTGAAGCTTCGTGATTTGCGAACTGCTACGGTACGACGAGCGCGTTCACTAAACCAGGTCTACGTGTGTATCTATGTTATTAGATAATTCTCTATTAGTCTCACGTGACACACGCTAATTATCTTCCAGAATCCGTATAGCCATCCCGGTCGTCCGCTTGGGCCGAATGGGATGACTATACCGACTGTGGAGGATGCTCAGCGTTGCTCGTAACCCACATCCGACGGTTGTACGGCGATTAAAGCCGCTGCGTGGAACTCTGGCACCACATCAGTGCCATTTTTCTGTCTCGTTTCCCCGTGAAATCATGTTTGTGACGCCTACCTGCGACGTGGTTTTCCTTCAGCTACGGTGCAGCGGTTAGTTATGCTGAAGAAAGGCCACGCTACCCTTTGCTTGCTCCGCCGACATCGGTCAAGGAAAACGTTGGAAAAAGCAAACGAAACAGGGCAGGGGAGGGCGCACTTCGCACATTGTGTGTGGCAGCAGAAAAAACAAAGCAGGAAAGAGAGAGAGACAACCGAAAAGGAAGGAAAGGTGAGCAGGTAATGTCATTTTGCCTTGCGTCCGCGTGAAGACAGGTAAGGCTCGTTTAGCGCGTACTGCCACGTTACGGCGGGAGCCGCCATTTTGCGAGCCACCTTCGCAAGAGAGACCGCTAGTTTACCGCTTATGTCTTGGCATACATGTGCCGACAGGCAAGATGCTCGAACGGATAAGGCATGGCCCTTCGGATGGCGGGGTGGCCGGCAATCGGTCTGTCTCGCGTTAGAGCACGCGAGCGATATGCCGTTCAGAATGAGGCAGCCCGTATACCCGACACGGTGTGCGCGCACCGGGGCCGACGCATTCGACTGGCCCTGCACAATGACGACGCGCCTCTTTCGAGTTCGTCGAGCAGCCGTCCCCGGGGCGCCGTTTTCTTTCAAAGCCGCGGCCGACGTCGGCAGCGCTCCGCGGGCGGCTCACCTAAAATCGAGGTCGCACATCAACCGCTCTCGCCGCGACGTCCCTGCCCTTTCACCCACGCCGCCGTTGGAGACGTGCCGAAGAAGTCGCTGCAGGGCAGGGCCGTAAAGACAACACAAGAAGCGGCAGGCACGTTGTTTGAACGTGCCGTATACGCGCATACCGCGCCACTCGACTTCTTCAAGAAGGAGACCCGTTTCCGGCAGGCGCTGCGCGACTTGTCTCAAGTCCTTCCGCGCATATTGTCGGCTCGGTCTCGCACTTTCTCTTTTTCCGGCCGGGACCGTTTCGGACCTGTCGACCCCTCCCCATGCCATTCCTTTCTTTGCTCCGCGGAGGCGCCGGAGTCTACGTTGCTCGAATTTTGGGGACGTGCAGAGAGACTGCACTCTTCAAGGGTGAACGTGGTTTCCTCTCGGTGGCGGCCACACCCCTTTGGTAAATATTGCAGTGTATTGCTCTGCCCTACTGTGCACTGTGGCTAAACAATATTTGAGCAAAGGCTGCCGTCTTGCAAACATAGGTATGACCGCGCTACTGTCTACAACTGTACACTCGCTTTATTGGCGGAGAAACAAAGGCGCTGCTGGCGGTTTCGTCAATGTTTAGCCTGACGAAGCGCTGACGAAGCGCCAGTTCGCGCTGACGAAGCGCGAAGTCATCGCCGCACCGGAGAGATGCACCCATGTCTCTTTCTAACAATGTGCCTCATATACCGCAATATCTAAACGCCTAAACAGACGCGCTTTCCATTCCCACTGGACAAAAGCTGCCTACTGCAAAACCACTTCATGAGACAGTGGTAAAAAGCATGGTTTCTTAATGGGAACGCGATCTCAAGTGTAAATTGTTTTGTTGTACGTCTGCCGTCTTGTCGGACTGTTTCTTGGCGTCTGCATGCGCTTAGATAAATAAACGAGCGAGGCGCGGGCATTGTCCACAAAGAGGCAGCGTTTGAATTGCCTGTGTCCGCTTTCCCTATAGTCACCGCAATGATGGAGACTCTGTCTCCTATAGAACTACCCACTATGCGTATACAGTTCACGAATGGCATGGTATATAATTTCAACTGCATATTTTATCGTCCTGGTTATACGTGAATAGCTACATTATCCTTAACTATGTTCCCCTTTTTTCCAACGTCGCGCAATTCGTGCCGTGTTTCCTGGAGCTATTGCACTTGAAATGCAAGACGTTGAGCGGCGTTCACATGTGAAGGTTTAAAAGAGCTTGGGTGCAATAACCAAGTTTCTCGTGTTGACAATTTTTTTTTTCGAGTTCCATATAGGCACATAATAATTGTTGGGGTTTTACGTCCCAAAGCCACGACATGATTATGAAGGACGCCGTAGTGTTGAGCTCCGGAAATTTTGACCATCTGGTGTTGCTTAACGTGTACCTAAATCGAAGTACACGTGCCTAGAGCACCTCGCCTCCATCGTACTGCGGCTACTGTGGCCGAGATTTGATACCGCGACCTTTGGGTAGGCGGTCCAGCACCATAACCACTAGACCACCGTGGCGGGTCTATTGCTATCCCGCCAATCTATACTGTCTTGGTGTGGCTCACAATCGCGCGCATATCGGTAGGCAAACTGGAGATGGAACAGCGCCATATTTTTTATTTCTCCAGCGGGCCGAGGAAGCCGCCAGGGTTCACGGACTCCTGGCCGTCTCCTAGGCGGGGCCATCGGCCCGCCCCACCAACTCGCAGGACTCGGAATAAAGTCATTTCCTTGCTTCCTCGAAACTTGGCTGCGGGATATAATTTCTGTAAAATAAAGAGAAAGCTTGAAAAATATAAATTCCCTTTTACATTTGTTCCTACTCGTTTGTGCCTCTCATTCGTACATTCTTTTTAAATTTATCTAGCGCAGTGATCTTGCGTATCGACAATAATCATTTCTACGTGCACATGCCCAAGTGGAAATAAACATCAGTGGGCTTAACTGGGAGTAGGTTCACTTACCTGGGTTGTGTGCTGCAATATGCGCGCATACAGATAAGGAGGCGGTGCGGCGAAGTTTGCACAACAATAGAACAAGTATTGCATGATTGCACGTGCGTACACTGATAAGATCACCATCTATGCGATATATTACCTCTTAATTTAATCCTGCATTTTGTCATTCACAGGTACTACAGCAAAGATATCTTACTACAGATAATTCAATATGCAAAGCCTTAGGGTATCGTTGTTCGAATCGGCAAAGAAAGGTTCTACAGCCTGGCAAGAGAAAAAAAAAAGGTTGTTTGCGATAGTACGGCGTTTGAAGCCACAACAGTGTACGTTTTTCTGGAAAGAGTAGAATCGGAGAAGTTGCATCCTCAGTAACAAGCTTCGAAAGGAATAAAGGACGGTTTGTACGGATATGGATAGGTCAACTCACTAGCGGCTGATTACTGAGAACCTTGAGAAGAATCATATAGGATCACTGCTTTCTATTCGTCCTATCGGAACGGAACGGATGCAGTTGGGTCGGCGGGGTTTTTAGGCTGCGGACAATGCCCCATATTCTAGTCAGTGGTTTTCTGGGGTCAAGTTTGGAACAGAAGGCCCGCCATTGTCTCCTGTCTAGCTTGTCCAGGTGACGTTGGATTTGTTTTTGCAGTCGCCTGGCATCACGAATGTCATCTGCAGACAATGTCCTACGAGCACGTCTTTCAGATCTGCGGCGAATTGCCCGGAGCCTCTCATACTCAGCGTCGATCGTTGAATGAGTGCGAGGTGGTTCCAGATGTTTCGTGCTACTTTGTTTTGCTCGATTGAGCGCAGCAACAAACTCCTCATACGTCATTCCAGATCTCTATCCTGTGACAGCAGCGTGTTGGAAATAGCGGAGGCCTTCTGCTCTAAGATCACTGCAGTAGTGGCGCTAGCAACTACGCCTCGTGCAGCAAAAGAGGCTTCAACGACGCCGACCACCACTGAAGCGGATGAACCTTTTTCGATCGCGGAGCTGCTTGGGGCTTTGGCACTGGTGAACAATGCGTCATCTCCTGGACCTGACTGCGTTAGCTACGTCGAGTTAACGCATTTAGGCGACAAGGCGAAGATGCGCCTTCTTGACATATTCAATGCCAGCTGGGAGAGTGGGCGTCTTGAACCTTGCTGGAAACGAGCTCGTGTCATCCCTATTCTCAAGCCTGGCAAGTCTCCTACAGACCTTAACTCCTATCGTCCCATTGCACTTCTCAGTTGCGTGGGAAAGCTGATGGAGAAGATGGTATTGACGCGCTTGGACTGGTTGCTCATGAAGATGAATGCATACCCTCCACAAATGTCAGGTTTTAGAAAGGGACGCAGCAGCATCGACAATGTGATTAGCCTTATCAACTGCGTAAAAGTCAACAAAGCTAGAGGCAGCATCACTATCGGCGTATTCCTCGACATCAAGGGAGCGTTCGATAACGTGACTCACGAGTCTATCCTATACGGCCTGAAGTCTGTTGGAGTCGGCGGTCGTATGTACCGCTGGATCTACGACTACCTCACCGATCGGTCAGTCTACATGTCCACGAAAGAAGGTGACACAACCCCGCACACAGTGCAACGAGGAGTTCCACAGGGTGGTGTTCTAAGTCCGACCCTATTCAACATCGCCCTCATCGGATTGGAGAAACGCATCCCTGCATCGGTTGAAATCTCTCTATATGCAGATGACATCTGTATATGGAGCAGCGGTCGCAACAGACGTGTCCTACGAGCAAGGTTACAGAAAGCACTCAATTCAATTGAGAAATTCTTACTCGCACGAGGTCTAACGATGTCACCAGAAAAATGTGCCGCCGTTGCTTTTACTAGGCGTGATGTCTCGCGCTATATGTTAAAGGTAGCAGATTCTCCCATTCGATATGTGCCAAGTCATAAGTTTCTGGGAGTGACAATCGACAGGCTAATGACGTGGACGCCCCACGTTCGAGTATTGAAGGAAAAAATTGGGTCATACGCGAGCATCTTCCGCTTGTTATCAAGCAACGCCGGGGGCTGCTCCGTAAACGCCCTGCTGCGAATGTACACGGCTCTCTGCGAAGGTCTTCTGCGATACAGCCTTCCTGCGCTACATGGAATTTCCCAAACCAACATACAAGCACTCACTGGAGCTCAAGCAAAAGCCCTGAGGGTGTGCCTTGGCCTACCAAAAAATACATCAACTATCGGAACCCTTGCCGAAAGCAGACGCCTATCAGCTCCAGTGCTCCTACAGCAGGAGTTTCTTCGTGTCCACTTGCGCTATGCCACCAGAGTGCCAGGTCATCCGCTTGCTTCAGACAGCGGTCCTGTGGTACGGAGCTTACTCCCGCTGCATTATCAAAGCGCGTCAATGCCTGCGGAGCCATCGTGGAAAATTCCTTCGTGGTCAATAGTCACTTTCGTGCCTGGGTTCAGTAACAAGAGGCGCACACCCGGACCAGCACTAACATATTTCACCCTGCAGCACATGGAAAACAGCTACAAGGCTCACCGTCATATTTACACTGACGGCTCTGTCACGCCTACGTCATCTGCCATTGGGGTATGGATTCCGTCTGCCAATGTCACCATTTGTGCCACTCTCAGTCACCGTACTTCATCTACAGCCACCGAACTGGCCGCACTACGGGCTGCTTTTAATTTCATCGTAGACCAGACAGCCGAGTCTTGGGTCATCTTCACCGACTCAAGATCGGCGCTACAGTCTCTGAAGTCCCCAAGCACGCAGGAACAGCTCGTAATGGACATCAAACGCCTATGCAATAAAGCCTGCGAATTGAATCACCGCATTGTTCTACAGTGGATACCTGCCCACTGCGGAATACAAGGCAACGTCCAGGCTGATGACGCTGCCAAAGCTGGACATGACGCCTCGAGAGAAATGGTTGAAATACCTTTCTCGAGAAAAGACGCGGCGACACTTGTATCGGCACATGCATGGCGCTTCCAGCGATCCCTCTGGACAGATGCCAGTCACCAGTATGGGCCTCTTTACAAAATTGATCCATCGTGTGCCTTCGATATGCCGCGAGGCCTCAACAGACAAGAGGAAACATGCTTGCACCGCATCAGACTTAACGTCGCCTACACTCGTTACTTCAAGAACAAAATCAAGCTGTCGGACTCACCGTTGTGCGTTCAATGTAACGTCCTAGAAGACCTAAAACACGTTCTCTGCGAATGCAGGCGATACGCAACAGAAAGACTTTCTCTGAAGGCGGCTTTGCACCTTCGACAGGACTCGTGCTTAGAACTGCAGCACATTCTGGGCCCATGGCAAAACAGCACCTGTGCGTTACGCGCAACGAAAGCGCTGCTGACTTTCTTGCGGGCCACAAGCCTGACCGAAACTTTGTAAACAGTGTAGTCTATGTATGTGTGTGTGGTTGTCAGTGTATATATCATAATCATCACCCTGGAGCACCTGGAGTAGCATGTCAGGCGAATAGCCAGGCAAACATCTCCAGCTTTTCATTAAAACACTTCTCTCTCTCTCTCTCTCTCGTCCTATCGGTCTGAAACATTCATGAAAGAAAGAAATTCGAGACGACACCTGGACGCGGTTAGCGATCCATGGTAATGCGAATAATTGCTGTAGCCATAAGAAACTGGAAGACAACTTTATGCTTCAATGAAGAAAGAAGGGTAGCAGGTATCGACGTCGAATGCATCCCCTTCAAATTCTGTGTTCAACGTTGTTCACCGCAAGATTGTTGGTGAAAGCCACGATCACTCATAAAAACTATACTTAATATTATTCCTCTGCATTCATGAATACTTGGATTACATCTAAGTTGGAAGTTCGTATAACGTGCCAATTGTTTCAGTAAATTGAGATGGGAATAGAAGGGCTTACAAATGCTGCGGGTGTCAATGTGTTGCGGTTTCACTTTGATTGGTTTTTTTTTTTTTGTGCTGTACACCAGGCGAAATTAGGAGCCTGCTGGGCAGCTGCTTTCCATGTATGCTTTCCACGTCAGAAATTCGATGTTCTTTGTATCTATTGTTCTTTCAGGCAGTTGTCGCATAGAAATATCAATACGCAGAAGTGATGGCACTCTCTAAGATATGCAGGAATCGTGATGCATTCTGCAGCGTTGCGCTCCTTATGATTTTGAGGAGGCGTGTGATGCGGCTGAACGTAATTTTCGATAACCAGAAATAATTGGGACCTCGAAGATGGTGTGGACTAACAGACAACATCATCGATGCAGCATGAAAGCGGATTTTATCGCTATGTTTAAGGTCACCTTGTGAGCTACAGAATATATCACGTGACCGCGCGAGCTGCGCCTTCATTTCGCCTTTGCGACACTCGCTCGACAAAAAAGAAAACAAGAAAAAAGAAGAAGGAAGAACGACGTTCGCGTAGTATAAAGTGCCCGGTAAAATAGTCAGAAGCTGCCTACAGCACTGCGTTCTACGGCATTGCTGCGATGCAAATGCATCGGGTCGTCTAAGACGACCCGATGCATTTTGCTTTCGAGTCGCCTTAGACGAATGCATATGGACCCCTGTGTGTTTTGTCTATATAATAGCACGAAGGATGATGAGAGCATTATTATTCCGAATCATTATCGCGGGTTTCTGAAGTACACGATTATCTAGATAATAAAATTACGCCCTGACGTAGTGGGCTTTTGAAGAGATTATTATTATTATTATTATTATTATTATTATTATTATTATTATTATTATTATTATTATTATTATTATTATTATTATTATTATTATTATTATTAGAGAACAGACCGTTTCATGTACCCGCCTGCTTCTTCCAACACTCTACCGTTCACAGAATACAAAGTCTTTATAATAATAATTTTCTTGATCTTGACGTTTTTCATAGTCCACAATCATTGTTTTTATCCGAGCTTTGCACTGTTTTGACATAGTATGGCACAATGTACAAAGTCTTCCCTTCTCCGTCTTTCCGCATAGTTGTATATGTGCAATCTAATTTTTTATTCCCCTTCAATATTTCTCATATTGTGTTATTTTACTCCTCCCCTTTTGTGTTCATTTCTCTTTGTCTACGTGTTTTGCTCTTTTTATTTCTGAAGACTGTCTGTATTGTATTGTTTATTTTTATTGATTTTTTTTTGCGTGTGCCTGCACAAAGACCTCACGGTTGTTCCTGGGCACGTTAAATAAATGATTGATTGATTGATTGATTGATTATTACTTGGCTGGAATACACAGAAAACACGAAGACACCGAGGAAATAGGGAGGTAACACGCTGACAACTGCCACCTAAAGGGGCACAACGCCTGCCTGCTCCTTCGGGAGAGAGGGAAACATAGAGGAAAGGAAGTTAGAGAGAAAGAAAGAGGAAAGAAAAAAAAAGAAATAACACGGACGGGGAACACTGACTGCACCTGGAAAGACCGTTTTCCGTTATACCCTCGACTACACGTGTAGCATATACATTCGCGTAATGTTAGAATGATGTGTTTGACTCGCGCTCAAATACGCCTTCGTCTCGCGCAGTAGTTAATGGACGCTGCTGCTAATGATAATTATAAGCACAATTAGGATAATGACGACGGTGATATTCCCTCGACGACGAGCACTTTCTTCTACAAGTGTCGCAAGTGCATAGTGAAAACTTACCAAATCCACGCTACAGATTACGGCCCCACAAATTCGATGAATGGCACAACATCCACATATGATATACATTTATATAGGTGGATAAAACAGGTGACTGCATGGAAAGCGCGCTTTGAACAATTAATTAAATCCTTGCAAATGCAGAGACTGCCTGAATGGAACGCTGACTATGCCCTGCAGCTTTCGGCGTTCTAGCGCGCATTAACTTTCATGCATGAGACGGCAATTAGGCCGGACGTTCAACCACGCTCTTTGCCTGGCAGCCATATGCGGTGCGATATACCTAAACGAGCGCCATTTTTCGGATTGCAGCGCAATTCGCATTCCGAGAAGGATTGCAGTAAGGCTGCTCTCCGAGTAAGGAAGGTAGAAAGGATGTGCCAAGAACAAGCAGTGAAACGCATTCCAAAGAGTGTTATTTAAAACCAGCCGATCGAATACCGATAATACTTTTCATTAAGGTAGCGAGGTCGCTATTCGTCAGACCGGAAGCTCTGGGAGAGTGCAGCCATGGTCTTGCGGTCAGTGCCACGCTGAAGCATGGTACTATGTGCTTCAGTGCGGCACTGTTATTGCTACTTCAGGGGTGATATGTTGCGTGCGCTTTGACAGTTTAATCGTGTATGTTACCCGAGTGTGCTTCTGTGTACTCTATTTGTGTGTGCGAGTGACATGCCTAGTGTGCTCGAAAACAATGTCCGGATAAAGTTTTCAAGCGCACTCAACGCGAAGGCCCACGCACTGCTTGCCGCCGTGCCGCGGAGTCACCCGCTCACTCGTATACATATGCTATTCATACGCAAAGGGACCGCTTGTTAGAAAATAAAACTATACTATAGAAAATGTAGTCGCAATAACATAGTTTAGCAATGAAAACACTGGAAATGTTTATTTTCGTGGTCTCTGTAAGGGACTTTTATGTATCAAGTATTTTGTACAAAAATTGTTCTAGGATTGAAATACACTGTCATTTCTATTGTCTTGTTTGTTACGCGGTATCTATAATTACGTATCGTCCTCAGAAGCTGTAAAGCTGTTATGTATGGTCCGTCGCTCCGGCTACCATAATATGGTATTATTCTTAATAAGCATGGAACTCTAGTGAGATGTCTACAAGGGCAGCCCCTGAAGCTTGGTGTGAAGCTCTCTGTTAATGGTATCGTTGACTTGTAAAGGGAATGTGTCACCATAAAAAGAAAAAAAAACGCCGCATAAACGTAAACATTCCGTTTCCCTTTATCCGCGGCAAACAAAAAACGGGCTGAGAGCATATTACACTGCTGAATATGCAAAAGGATTTATAATCTTGGTTGCCCGTCGCGTGGTTGATTTTGGCTTCGCCAGTGACGTAAATTTGCCAGTGACGTGCGGGTGGCTCCAGCACGAACTGTACCGGTCGAGAGTGATTGCCCACACGTGAGATGCGCTTTAGGAAACCTCCCTCCTTCCGCCATTTTGGAGTTCCTACTTGACCTCCTAGCCTTGTCAGCGCTAGCAGACAAGTGACTCGGCGCCACGAGAATGCGCGGGAACCCTGCTCGTCCCGTGATGTCTGAAAACTGAACGACACGTCGGTACACCCGGAAATGAAATGCGTGACGGGTTCGCAGCCGCAAAGGGAAAGGGCAAGCAGGCAAAATTGACGCAACAGAAATACTCTTCAAGCATTGCTTGCCATGGGCTTGAAGCGCGCCTAATGGAAATAGAAATGACGTCTCGAATCAGGCGCAGGGGCGAATAAACGACCTGTCAGTTGAAATTGGTTCCGATGGGTGTATGCAGGGCGTGTTACGTCAAGCGGCCGCGGTGTCACACGGACGGGAAGCAAAACGCACTTTCATTTCGCGCTGAAATCGAATATGTCGCCTGCGGCTCTTTAGTGTACTTGTTATGCAAGTGTGACGTCTTGCGGGTTGATAAGTGAAACAGTTTCGAACGGTGGCACGTTTCTGTGTAGTTACGGTAGTTCGGGTCGTCGCAAGTAAATGGTTTTGTTCAACCTATAACCCTTACTGTATTGCACGCTTCCTGCGCCTTATTTCTGAAACCGAGGTCGCTGCAACACTACTAAACTGCTCAGCGCAAAAATTTCGACACAGTACACCTAGAAAAGATGAGGACCAGCTGAGCAGTTTAATAATGGAATACAAACTAGTCCAATCCCACACTTCACTTCGCTGCAACACGTTTCTTTTCTTTTGACGTTTTTTTTTTTTTTTTGACAATTATATGTTCGAGCAAGCGAGGTCGAAGTTGCAACAGTCAGCGTGTGTACTGTTTTTACAGCCACAAGCAATGTCTGTCCATTGGAAGTGATTACTCTGCGGTATATCAATAGTCGTGCGATTAACATCGGGATGACGTAACAGTACTCATGAAGAATATGATGCGGGCATTGTTATAAGCTGGACTATGGCCGGGTTCAAATTCAGCCCCGTCAGAAGAAGTTATGTCGTTTTTTGTCATTTTATTGCTGTGAATAACAGAGAGCTGAGCTAGTTGGTAAGTATTCATTCTAAAAAGACAGGGCGTGCAAACACGGACACAAGAAAGAAGTCAGGACACCACAAACGCCGACTAACAACTGAAGAGACGCACAACGACTGAAAAGAAAGAAGGCACGAAAACTTATCTGCGCATGCCCATGCAACAGGCGAACCTATCAATCCGGCACGCGTGGCGGTCTGCGTGGAAGATAACTGTTAAGGCATTTGATTTCATCTTTATGCAAGTTAATCGACGGTTGGCTCACGCATGCGCTACCACTATTCTCGATATGCCATGCTTCAATCATCAGGCGCGTTTCTTCATTTCTATGCCGGTACAACACTGCGCATTCATCAAATTTTGGCGTGCACTTACAATCTCGACAATGTAAAGATAGATTAGAAGGTGAGCCTCCTGTTAGCGATCTCTTATGTTCCAACAATCTCTGGTTGATGCATCGGCCCGTCTGTCCTACGTAGAAGCGGCCGCAGCTGAAAGGGATCTTATACACCACACTCGTACGGCAATCAGTGAATTTGTTGGTGTGTTTTACGAAACAAATATCGGTCCGCTTCTTGTCTTTTACTCCCTCATTCTTCCTCTGCACAGCGGCACAAATCTTACCTAGCTTATTGGCAGCCGTGAAAACAACATTAACGCCGTATCTACTTCCTACTTTCTTTAGCCTGTGAGATACGCGATGAATGTACGGTATACCTACGACACGTTTCTTCCTATCGCTTTCTGCAACCATGCTAGGACTTAATACAATAGACTTCTTTAAACGTTCAGCGACCGTGGCTACTGCATCACGAGGATACCCTACATCTAAAAGACGCGTAACCTGTGCGTTAAAGCTATCACTCATTTTGTGCTCACACGACTTGGTGAGGGCTGACTTAAGGCAAGACATGGCGATGCCGTTTTTTACAACCTTCGAGTGCTTCGACGAAAAATTTAACAGCGGTTTCGACGATCTAGGAGAATACTGCCAGCACACGTGGTTCTTCTGGAACGTTAAGGAAATGTCTAGAAATTGTATTCCATTATTCTGAGGCACCTCTTTAGTAATGTGCTGTGTTGTTTTTTTTTTTTTTTTTGCCGCGGGACACGAAGAAATCCCACCAGCTGGTCGTATACAGCTGTGCTGTAAAAATGTTCAGCAGCTCAGGTTCCTTATATTGAACATGAATCTACGCACGCGAGAGTTCTTGCACTAATCGCAGTGCGTCCACCGTAACTGCAGGGGAAACCCGCGCCCTCTTTGTATCGCGATGCCACAGCCACTAAGCCGCCACGGTTGGTCGACGCCATTGAGGGCGATATATATTTATTTATTTATTTATTTATTTATTTATTTATTTATTTATTTATTTATTTATTACACCCTTAAGCCCCGAGGGCATTACAGAGTGGAGTCGTAAACGGGAAATGATATATAATTGGGCACAGTATTACTATACAGCAAGAAAGTAATAAAGTAGTGTAATAAAACAGCACATTAGTCATAGCAATATATACAATGTTATTAGGCACTACTTTGCGCAAATGACTGTAAGTACTAATAAGAAGAAACAAGGTAACATGATAATAATTACTGTATTACAATGTTAGCTAATTTGTGCTGAAGAACTTGACAGCAAAACGATCAGTATACCACGCTAAAATTGCCCAATTAAATAATGTTAGCTACAGCCTTGCGAGAAAAATTTACCATCGATGGCGAGTTTGTTATCATCGATGTCATTAGGAAGCGGTTTCATTGCCTGGATGTTCTTGAGAAGAAGGATTAAGGATTCATAATGGTTACCATGAACTGACGTTAAGTTAGGAAGCGTGCCTTGGTTAAGTCTTTCAGTAAGTTAGTATTGAAATGTGGCGCGACATCCTATTGTGCTCATAACGATAATAAAGTGGAAGCAAATAGCTCTAAGTGAACACAGAAAGAAGAAGACACATTATTGTCGTGTGTCTTCTTGTGTCCCTGTTCATCTAGCGCTATTTCTTCGACCATAATGTACCAATAAGCCAATATTTAAACTGGGACAATTAGGTGGTCGACGAAAATAGCGCAGGATGTACGGGAACACGAGAGGAAGACACACAACACATGTGCTAACTTTCAACAAAATCTTTATTTTGAATGTGCACAGCTACGTAACTGGACACCTTACGAAAAACAAGATCACACATGCGCACAGATCTTTCTCATGTCGCTATCGCCCTGACAAGTTTATCTAGAAAAGTCAGCTTTTTTTCACTCAAGGCAACAGATGAGCAGCTAACGCAACTGTGACCCACGCGTGATATGGTGGCTGCCTCGATGATTTCTCGCGTGACGGATGACTTACATCAAGGTAAAATCTTGCACCTGTCAGAAACAGGGTCGCACCCGCAGTCGCAACGGTGCACACCAAAATGACCTTGAATCGCGCTATTCACATTGTAGAAGTGTTTTCTTAGCCGATCGTTGATGCATCAGCCAGTTTGGCCGATGTAAACTTTACCACAGGAGACAGGGATCTGGTAAACAACACTCTGGGTGCATTATGTGAAACTATGTCTGTGCTTAATTCCACAGCCAGCTCTTACATTAGAGACAGCGTTGGTTTGTTTGCACACTGACACAAGCTTCCTAGGCGCAGAAAAAAGAACACCAATATTAGAACTCTGGCCACCCTGCTTAATGTTGTGCGAAATACCATGAAGATATGGAATGACTGCTTTCTTTTTCATAAGATCTAAGCCTCGCGCTTCCGGTTCCTGTGTCTGCGCGCGACGAGCACATCTTCCTGTCTCAAGTATGCCTCCCCCAGCACTAACTTGCAGAATTAAGGCATATCCGGCTTCAGCGAGGCGACGATCCTTTTTTCGTCGACGATGCTGTACCAACAAGTCCAAATGGAAACTCTGATAATAACGTGTATAAAGATCGATATTTGACGCCGGCGATTAAGGCAGACGGATCACTCATTATAGTTAATGACAGAACATAGAATACTTAATGTGCAGAACCTTTTTTTTTGTGTTACTCTACAGAAACATCTTCATTTTAATACATCTAAATAGTTGAAGCAGAAATCTGAAAATACCTTAGCTTACCAGTACTGAAACGATTGTAGTGCCTAAAGGATGTGCAAACTACGGCAAAGTATCACGTAGTACGAGGTTTTTACGCACCATTTCCCTTTATTGGTGTCGCCGTAGATAGGAACACCACACCATTTCGAATACGGAAAATATATTTATGAGTTCTATGTGTTTCGCAGTTAGCTTGTGTGAGTGCTTTACAGCCTAGTTGTATATAGTTAGGCCAAACCAAAACTCGTTCGTCGAATGTACGCGAACTCCTAGCGCGTGTGTGCCACAGATATTGGGCAAGCTCCACTACTGACCACGGGTCCACTAAAACTGAAGAAGGGAAGTGCGGATGCGGAGCGAGTGCAGAAATAATAAAAGAGAAAGAGAGCGGCGCCATTGGCTGCGCCGCCAGTGACGTCGTTCTCTCCGTAGGAAACACAAAGACTTTAATGAACCATGGGTATTAAAATCACACGTGAGTCGTGTGGTTTTTAGCATCACAAAGATCGCATGAATCGATCTGCTTCGATTTTCCCGCAAAGAAGAGCGAAGCCGCTGATCCTTTCGGTGTTCCATGCTCTTTTCTTTATCTCGATGTTTTAAGCTGGATCCTTTTACTTAGCTATGGACAGTCTGCAGTGCCTTCTCTCAGCTCTCCGCTTTGGTCTTGAGAAAAGCTCGTAAACTGTCGATGCCGATCCCATCTTCCTTTGTGTCAGCGGGGAGTCTCTTGTGGTAGTTGACTACGAGTTCCAATGGCAGCATTCGCAAGAGTGCGGAGCATAGCAGCCACCGTAGCCATCTGTATTGATTCCGAGTGCTGCGAGAGCGACTATGTTGCGCTGCAGATGGTCATAGAGTCGACGTAGGCTCATTCTTGTTACGTACTGGTGGCAACTCGAGCAACTGAGTCAGATGTTCTTGTATCAGAACGTCCCGTCGCTCTTTGAGGAGCACGATGGCTTTGGTGTATTTAGCTCCCGTCACCTACATGCAGTCGACAGCCGATGCAGCCTTTCCAGAAAGTGACGACAGCAATTACAGAAACTTCTCAGAGTCGGAGAGGGTGTCGTTTTTGTGTACTGCCCTCTCAAACTGCTCCCAGAAGGACTGCTACTCCGTGGAAGCGCCGTTAAATTGCTCTAACTCGAGCTTCGGTAGTTTAACATGGGTCTGCGTAGCCCTCGGAGGGCAGTTGGTCGGCGCCCGCGTCGCGGCCATTTCTGCTTGTTTTCTTGCTTTTTGCTCTTCGGCTTCTTGGCTGAGTTTCACGATCTGGTTGTTGTACTCGATCGTTTGATGTAATTTTTCTCCGCGTCTTCGTCAACAACTCGTGACTCAATGATTGTGTCCACTTCGTTCAGTTGTATTTGGATGGTACTTAGCCTGACCGACAAGACATTAAAAGCTCTGTCGTTCGCATGGCTCGCCAAGAATAATTCTGCCTCCCAAATGAGTTGGGTCACCTGATTTCTCAAGGCGCTCCTTTTTAGCTTGAGCCGGTCCATCCTGGCGTCTGTGGCTCTGTGTTGCCTGGCGTATGCGTTGCCTTGAGCAGTCGCGTGGGTTTCGGCTGGGTGTGGCGTTGTCAGGCATCATTGGTTGAAGCACCGCGTCGACCGTTTCTTGCCCGAGGATCGTCGCTGTTTTTCCTCGAGCTCGTTGTAATGTCGACGTGTGTTGACCCTGCTGCCTCAACGGTTAGTTCGATAACTTCTCCCCGGGTTTCGGCACCAAATTATGAGGAAACTATTGCAGGTCAAGAAAGAACCTACTGCTCCGTTTGGGATGAACAAAAAGACCAAATTGATTTCGATAGGGATGCCCGTTACCGAGCGAGTTCGCGAGAGTACTAGGTTGCCAGTTGGCGAAAAAAAAAAAAAAGGCTGCATTGTGGGCGAAGCGCAAGAAACGTAGAGGGAAAAGAGGAGACACAAGGCAGGCGCTACACTTCTTGTGTCGTCCTCCTCTTTTCCGTCTACGTTTCTTGAGCTTCGCCCACAATGAATCCTCACCTTCTAGACCAATTTGCAGTTCTGTGAAGAAAGAGGCTGAACTTGGCAGTTTCTTCATACGATGCGCATGAGCCCCCAGTGCATTTAATGTGCATCAAGCTCCCCCCCCCCCGTCTACTATTTGATTCGGGGTCTTTCACTGGCTACGCATAAAAAATGAAAAAAAAAGAGAATACCAGCCGATGCGCCTCGCATGCAGTCAGCCGTGGACCGTTTCAATCTTCTCGCCACTGCGAAAATTGGCGCCAAAAATTTGACCACGTGGCATCCGAACGCGGCAGTAGAGTTCCAGCCATCGTAGCACTGGCGTGCATCGTGTTTGTGGCTCCGCGTGGTGGCTTACGAGCGCATAACCGCCGTTCTTCGCTACCGTCGACGGGCAAACAAAGCCTCGCGCGAGCACGGACTCACACTCGCCGAGGAGTGAAGGCACCGAGGTGAAGAGGGCGCGTCCGGAAGGGCAGAAGCAAAAGTGAAATGTGTTACGTGAACCGCAAGGCGTGACCCCGGAAAACGCTCGTCCACCTCTGCTGCCGCCTCGCTCATTTCGCTGCAACGCCGGTGACGCCTCCTGGAAACGTGCGGAAAGGCGTGCCCGATCCTATATTCAAAGGGGCTGGTAATCACTGTATCGGACCCCTTGTGGACAACCTGGCGGTCTCGAGACCCCCTTCGATTTGGGCCCGAACGGGACACGCGCTTAATGCGAAAATCGCCGAAACGAACCTGCGTTTTCCGGCGGTAATGTTGCGGCCTGTTATTTCCAGCTTCGTAAGCGATGCACGGCGGCGGCGTAGTTTGGTGCAGTAGTGAATGTTCTCGTCACTTCGCCTATGCGCGGCTTTCTAAACGAGGAGAGAGACAAGGCCTACGGCGCTGCACTCAATTGTCTGACTGACGGGTGCACACCTTTCCGAGAGGTCCTTTGCTATAGAACACCCCTTTTTGCCTGACAAGTCACCGAGAAGATGAGGTGGGGAGAGTGGCGGGGAATTAAGTTTTGTGCTTTTCCTTTACCCCTGTATTGTTTGGCAGTGGCGACCGCGTTTCGGCAGCGTTCGCCTCGGCGGTTACCGCATACCTCTGGATAGTCTGTTTGCTGAGCGCTGACCCCATTGTTAAAAACGGGAAAGGAAAACAAGAAGAGACGGAGCGGGTGTGAGCCGTTGCGTCATAGCCTCGAATAGACTCCACTGAGGAGTTGTTCTATCGCTAAAGGTAAAGAAAGACCCTGGGTAGATATAGGAAAAAAAGAACCACGAGCAGCGGAGTGGCCGGCTCATGTATGAGAACATCACCAAGATTAGAGACCCGCCGAATTTAGCGCGAGAATACTTCAGGCGAGAAAAAGCCCATGAGTATTAGTGGCCAGAGAATAGCGATAGGTGGACCGAAGAATGGACTGAAGTATGGATGCCCCTTCATAAGTTCTTTCGGTTGTAGAAAGTCAGCAAGTAGTGTGGTTCGCCATCACTTTTGAAAATTTATCCACCATGTGGAATGGTGGATTCCACCATCCATCATTATGGTGGATTATGGTGCTGGAAGATGGTGGCACATAGTGTTAGCTGGATGCAGGCGTATGATAGATGCTGGAGAATCACGGAGCGTAAAACGGCTCTACAGCGTCGTGACCATCGTGCCTAGCTGTCACACATAAATAATTGTGTACAAGGCGATGTAGAAAGCATTAGTAAAAAATAAAAAAAAAAATAAAGAAAGCTTCCGCCACCACGAGTCGAACGTTCGGATCCTGAGCCGAGTACTTTACCACTACGCCACCCTGACTTTTTTTTTTCTTTCATGGTATTTATTACACTGAGTATTAGAATGCGCTTAGCGACAATAAGTGCTCAAGCGTTACTAAGGACACACTCGATGGCTAACACAACGTGCAGTAGAACAGTGAGAGTTCTTTACATCGTGTTATACATGAAAGGTGGTGAGGCCGAGCACCTCACCAAGAGGGGATACCAGTCCGGTCTAAAGTCCAGGTCGTCATAAATGTCCTTTAGCTGAATAGTCAGGTGAATGAAGTGCATGCTTGAAGAAATGGTGGGTGCTGCGTTACGGTCCTGCATACGTGTCTTCCATAAGCTATGCAGCCTATGCATACCCATGAGGAAAAACATATCATATGGCACTTCATCAAGCGATGTTGGTATAAGATAACGTATGGTGTGAGAATTAATGACAAAACTTTTCTTCAGTGCTCGCTGAAGGACATCCCAGAACAGAATAGCATCTTTGCAGCTAACAAAGCAATGTTCTATTGTTTCCGGCACATCACATAGATGGCAGTTAACAGAAGAAACAAAAATACCTTTTCTTTTTACCCAGGTGTTTACCGGCAGTGCTTCAGAGTGGAGTTTATAGAAGAATGTTTTTGAATTAGGAGGAATATACATTTTGCGCACGCGTTTCAACACATCATAGCCTGAAAGGTCGTAGTTGACACTTGCTTTACACCCTTCAAAATGACTAGTCAACATACTAATACACCATTTGGCTTCGGCTTTGTATGTCTCATACTCGAGAGAGACACGATCTTCACATCCTACTAAAATTTGCATAGTTATTAAATGTAAACAAACTGCTGCCGGTAACGAATGGCACGTCGATAATGACAGCAGCGCTAACTTTCCTTTAGAATTCACAACGCGACTCCAAAAAAAAAAGTCAAATGGATGGAGGAGCGGGTATAGTTTACCAGACGTTACTGCGAAGTTTAACAGCCGTTTCTCGCTTTTTCCAAAAGGCGACATGTGCAGAGGCTTTATGTCGACTCTAATCTCATTCGATAAATACGCGCGTACAATTGATTGAGTATTGTGATGTTTTTTTTTTTTTTTTTTCGCGCAGCACAGCGCGGCCGTTACAGCGCACTGATATGACGCTCTATCATTAGCTACAACTACATAACAGCTGGGACAAAAACGAGTGCAGTGCGCGGGGAAAATATGCCATCATATTGGTTCAGTACGGCGTACAAATTCACGAGTCCATGTTCTCGCATACGAGTCGGAGAAGCACCGGCGAGTGCGACCGGCGGCGGTTGGTGATCGGAGGCGTTTGCTGGAAGCGCGTCGCATCTGTGCTCATCACAAGAAAAAATGCTTCATTTAGGTTAGCCGATGCCACAGCTGTGCTGTAAAGTCATTCGTACTCATCGGAATCGTGTATCCTGAAACCCAGAAGCCCCGATAACACGTAGACGTACTCGGTCGGTACGCTATGCCTAACCTTTGGTGGCAATCATGGTGGTAGAATATGATGGTGGAAGTCATACTTGGTGGGGCTTATCTCGACACAGGCCGAAGGTAGAAGTTTGTGCATTTTAACTTCGCATGCATTTTCACTGTTACCTTAACGTGCCGCTGAGGTAAGGGTAAGGGAGTGTGCAATAATTGCCAGAGTTGCGTTTCTAGCGTGGCGGTATCAAGCGGCGGCTGTTTTGTGGTCTACCCGCTGGAAGGGACAATTGCGCAGCCAGAGCTCATTTACTTCTCGGCAATTGCGCGGCGATGTAACACAGTTACTGTCGCTGTTCAAACCGACACTTCTAGACTTCTTAACATCATAATGCAGCAGCACATCGCAGATGTAAACCTGATAAGTACGTGCGTAAAATGTAAACATTTACTGCTGCTGTGCTTCACAAAACCTGAAGTGGTTATTGACGTCGCATGAATAAAAAAAGGCGTGCTGGAAAGCTTAATGATCGGCGTTGGCTTTTTTGAACTGTAAACATAGTTTTCTGCACATTAAACAGGAAAACATTAAAAATGACAGTGATTTCACATAATATCACGTGTACTTCCATCATATGCCACCGTCATCCAGCTTGTTCACCAAGCCATCCACCAAAACATGTTTTGCTCGCAACCATCAGCCAGCATTTTCCACTTAACACGAAAAGAAGCTCGCCACCACCACCACCATCTGCCACCATTTTTTCCACTCTCGCCATCATCAGCCATTATGACCACCACAGCTTCCACCACACCCACTATTCTTTCCACCTTGTCCACTATTGTTTCCACCTTATCCACCAAGAATTCCAGCATCCACCAACCCACGATTTTCAATAGGGATATCTCGTCTCTGCGTTCGTGAAACCACATAACGTGCCGTACGTCGCAAAAAAAGAAATTGTAACGAGAGTGTAACTGCTCAATAGCGGGTAAGATTTCAACACACAAGTATACTTACCTATAATGCTTATCAATCACGTGATAAAAGAAAACAAATCGTGAAATTTTATCACACTAAACTTCTCAAGAGATAAACTTTCTTCACACACTCACATATGTTCTCTCATATAACTAGTCAGCCAATGGCCGACGACGCCGTCAATGTGCAAGGCCTGAGCGATACCTTAGGAAGAATCCTCCCACTCCGCTCCTCATACCTCAGACAAAAAATACAGTTTACTACTGGTATAATATTACCTCAAAGCAGGTAATAGTGTGAAGGCTGCCCCCTGCAGGTCCTCCCGCGTGGCATGGCGGTGAAGCGAATGCTTACGCGACGATTTCTGCAGGGGTGCAACGATCCCAGCTGTGTCCGATCTGAGTTGAGACTATGTCGATCGTTGCTGTAGTCTAAAGCTTTTCTAGGCTGTAGGAAAATGGACATGAAATGAGAAAATACCACGTGATTATAATGTAACGTGCATCAGGAAACATCACCTTCTAACAGGCACGCCCTGAGGTTGTCAATATCACAGAAAGAATGCAGAAAAATAATGTTTGCCGTAGTGTTTGAACTACCATTCACCGGTTGAAGCAGCGCGTCGCTTTGGTTTCACAAGGTCAGGCTCTCAGAAAACGCGGAAGCTTGCGCTAAGTCGCGCAAGGCTTAGGCACAGCGAATATAGTCTGTCACAGACTTTGCAAGAATGACCAAACACCAACGAAAGGAACTCGCGATGAAGCCGGGCATCAGCAGCCCCCGTTGAAGCATGGGCCCCTCGTCGCCCACATGTGCTCGTTTTCCCTCATGTCAAGTTCTTCGCGTAGTGATTTCTTTCTCGCCGCTTGCCTGAAATTCTCTTGTCGAGGATATTCCAGATCTGCACAACACCGTCTCCTCGCTGCAGACTCTTCGGCCAAGCATAGGCAGGATCCGCTTGCTGCCGGCGATGTAGCTCCCGTCTCGCAGCAAGCCGAGTCTCGCGGTAAGCAGCCTCGGCGCCGCGGCGGAAACTGCTTGCGAGCGATGTCTCCAGCAATGGGCGTGGTTTGGCACAGCTGGTGCTCCTGCGCATGCGCGGCTATGACAGGTGACGCGCCAGCTGTGCACCTCTCGGTAGCTAGGCAACGGCGCGGCAAGTTTTCTGGGCCGACAGACTTCACTGCGAGCTAGAATAGCTTCGCTGTTAAAAGTGAGGTTCCATAGAATCCGTTTCAGCTACCTGGTGCGGTAGCCATACTGCAACGGGGTCAAGATTCATACAGATAACGGCCGCATAACTCTGCTTCGGATGCATGTAAAGAAAAGTCTTAATCATCAGATTGAAACTGAATGAAGACGATGTCGCGGTTGCAACAGCGGAACGCCAAGATTATCCGTCATTCGACATCGTCCAGCGAACAGTGTCAAGTATTATGCAACACTTAACGAGCATTCGAGATTCCGGTACTACTTTTATTCCTTTTTATGCCTTTTTCATTCCTGCCTCACTACTTTTATTTCATTTTCCTTTCTTTCTATCGCATTGAACAATGCTCCGTTCTGTTTCCTCCCTCCATGGTGGGAATTGGACCTTCATCCTCGCGCTTAGCCGCGCAACGCTTCGTTTGCTGCAGGCAGCAACCAACGCTTTCATATCCAGGCAACAATGCAGTGTGGCAAACGTGAAATGAAAAGTAACCTCGATAAAATATCAGATTGCCATATCAGATAAGGCTGATCGCCGACAAGTTCACGATCGAGAGAGAATCAGTGTGAAAAACGGCGCATCTATCTATCTATCTATCTATCTATCTATCTATCTATCTATCTATCTATCTATCTATCTATCTATCTATCTATCTATCTATCTATCTATCTATCTATCTATCTATCTATCTATCTATCTATCTATCTATCTATCTATCTATCTATCTATCTATCTAGCCGCCTACGACGTTGTGCTCTCCTGGTCGCTTGGATAATCGAATGTACAACAAAGTTGGTATAGCGTAACATGACTGTATGACGAACATAAATGACAAGTCATAACATTAAAATCATGACACGCATGTCATGTACAGCGTGACTTACGTGCCACGCTCATGGGGTGCTGGCGGCCGTTTCGCTCGCTTGATTTACACCGAAATTGGTATCTTGCGACGTGACTGTGTGACGAACATAAAAAATTGGCCGCGTATCTGCGTGCTTCGCTGCAAATGTCGTGTAAAGACGATAGAAGAGGCGCTGCGTGAGATATGGACGGCAGCTGGCAATACGTCGGGAAACATGAGGGCTGTGTTGCGGGCTGGTAGTCCCGGCTCAGCAGCAGGCGAAGACCGGCGGTGACCAACGCGACCGGTGGAGACTCCAACCAGCCCGAACACGCGGTTTGGCGCGATGCGCTGAAGCAGAAGAAACGTCCGCACTCAACGAGTACTCTCCACACACTCTTGTATTGACACGTCGCCTGCGTAAAACAGGAATGCCAGAGCGGCGCCCCATGGCATTCGTACAGTGCAATACAGAACCGAAACCGAAACACAACAATGAGCTCGCGCAGATGGCACGGAGGAAGGCAAGTTTCAGCGCAGTCGCATTTTCAGCGCAGCTTAAGAAGGTAGGGTCTTTGGAATTACGTGTGTATGCATTTTCTATTAAAGGAACACACCACCTAATACTTACCTAGTGATGTTGCGCCTCAGATATGCGCGATATTTACTTTTTGATCGACAACGTTCACAAGTATGAACAGCCGTTCCAGTTCAAGATGGCTGGCCCTTGGGCAAGTGGTTCAACTTTGGCCGAGTGGCTGAATCGAGTGACGTGCCGACAAACAGAAAGAGAGACAGACCAAAATTTTTCCGTTTAAGTATCCCAAGAAAGACTATCGTCTTTAATAACACGAGTTAACATGAAAGTCATGACACACATGTCATGTACAGCATGACTTACGTGCCAGGCTCACGGTGCGCTGGCGGCCGTTTCGCTAGCTTGATCTACCGCGAAGTTGATATTGCGCGACGTTACTGTGTGGCGAACATAAATAATAGGAGTTAACATGAAAACCATGAGACGCATTTTGCTAAACGACATACAAGACGATGTATGCAGCTCTTTGCTGGCTGCTTCGCATTAGATCGATTCCCACAATGCGTGGGATCTGCCGGCTTTTTTTTCGACTGACACCGCAACTGAAACCTCTGAGCTTTAAAAACTTCGCTTAAAAATGTGTTGAGCCACGACATAGATGGGGAGGGCAACTCCTGGGTCGAAAGTTTTTCACCTGTATATGTATCAGTACATCAATTTGAAATGTGCCGTGGAGTTCGTGTTCCGTAAACGTTTGTGATGGACTCAATGACCTACACGTTGCGTAACACTCTAGTGAAAGACAAAGAAGTTTAGTGTGACGACCAGTGACTTGACAAGGGGTCTAATGTGCCATTAGTGTGGTGCTGCTTTTGTCGTCGTCTGATTATCGAGATCCTGTCGGCGTAATTGCGTTCCTTGTGTCCTGGCTGTCGTCGTTGCCGTTGAATCATTTTCATCATGGCTGCCAATATTTTAGCTGACTTGGTACACTTTTTCTCATTTATACTTTGTCAAACGTCTTCGTGTGAAATATATATCGTTTTAGAAGGAGCTTTTACCTTTATCCTCTCGGATTTAATTTTTATTTGAGCCAAGTATTAATAAAAAATGCTACATTTACTCAGACTAGCTGGTGTCATTGGAACGTCCTTGTCAGTAATCTCTAATATGATAACCCTTTTGCTGCTTAATTGTCTAATGCATATGACACCGCGCTCTGGCCTCCTGGGGCATTCTTTAGCATGCGGGCATGACTTTGCCCAAAAGCCACATGCCATCGATGCATTGCTCTAAAAATGCAAATAAGATACTGGTGCAAGGTGAAAGGTTGCTCTTGTTTTGAGATTTGGGTATTACATAAGAAAGATAAAGCTTTTTCGGTGTATGTTGCCGTTACACATGTGGAGCTTCAATGATACCACGGATCAAGTTTCCTGGACAACTGAAACGTGTCTGTGTCTCGCGAATACACGCCGCAAACTATGGTGGCACAAACCGGTTCCCTGTGGCGTGGTTCGTTGCGTATCCCAGTCAAGTCATGTTCCTTCGCGTAGCTCATACGACATGTCATAGGGTGCTACGTTACGCAATGAATATTCTTTGATATCACTTGCGATTCTACGAAAT
This sequence comes from Rhipicephalus sanguineus, assembly GCF_013339695.2. Classification (NCBI taxonomy): domain Eukaryota; kingdom Metazoa; phylum Arthropoda; class Arachnida; order Ixodida; family Ixodidae; genus Rhipicephalus; species Rhipicephalus sanguineus. Next base: position 41,508,601 of record NC_051181.1, on the reverse strand, counting down.
ATCTGAGCTTCATTGCCGGTGCGCATAATCGTCACTAATAATTTCCCGTTTCAAATGAGCCTGTTTTAACACGAAAGTGTTTTATGCCGGGGTCCACCAAGACTTCACTGACGTGTTTCCGTCACGGATATGACGCTGTAAATTGTACAATGGCAGTTGATAAAGAACTAAAAGAAAAAGTCCCGTCAATGGGAATCGAGCCCACGACCTCTCGCTCCACAGCGCGCGGCGCTAATCGATTCGGCCACACAGCGTACGCTATTCAGTACACCAATGGCGAGCTATTTATATACACCATTTACCGCTGGCGGTACTCAGAGCTCGGTGGCACTTCAACGTGTTCTCGTTATCACCAGCGAGATGGCGCGAAGGGCGCGCTTTAAAGGGCGTCGCCCCGCTCGTTCTGATGCGCGCGCGCTTATCTCGTGATGGGAGGGTTGTACGTATAGTGCGTTCACAGCAAATGTTGCGTTGAAGTTACAGAGCGCACGAAGGTCACTTAGCGGGCGGCAGCGGCCGAGTTTGCGAGAGGAGCGCGCTGCTCAAACACGCAAAAGTAACTACTGCAACAGTTGTTAGATCGCGCTCGTCCTGAGTATACTTGTGCGTTCGTTTCGTGCGTCCTTCTTTGTGTTTGACGGTGCTATAGCTGCCAAACACCAATAGACACTGTACAAGCTCTCATATATCAATGAAATATAAACGCTGTACTACCTCTGTGAACACACGTTTCACTTTCGTGTTCTTATCCGATTCCTATGACGGATCAGCCATATTTTCTTTAATCATCGACACGCATCAACAGGGTATTTTGCTTCGCAGTTTTAACGTATATGGCAAATTTTTAGTCTATAATAGTGGTGCAGAAACATGGGACAAAGTACCGTTCGAAGTAAGACTCGTTTCTAGTATTTAGTTTATCTTATAGAGCTTTTTTATCATACTTTGCTGGCTATCTTTGTAACTATAGATGCCTGGTAATTTTCTGTAATATCATGTATATAAATTACTCAAATTTATTATTGGATTGAATTGCACAACATCTGCTGTTTACCTGTATTCGTGCGACCTGCCTTTCATCAAAGAATGCGCTTTTGTACTGCGATGCGCAAGTTATATCTTGCATTTTCCAAGGCTGAGTTAAATGTGTTCAGAAGGCCATAAGCTGGTCAACAATAGGCCTTTGCTGCAATGATCATCGTATCAGTTTCCCGATATGAGCCAACAAATCTGCATAGCAAGTATTATGCGCTCGTAATCCTCGCGCGAACAAAAATGGAGCTGCACACTTGCTTGAGCGCGCTGGCGGTGTCATTTTCACTGCAAGAAAAGCCTCCCACTGGTTTTCGGGCGTGAAATATACATGTTAAACACAATTCCGTCATTAGAACCTGCGTTCTGACGTTTTCTTTAGAACTCTGGGGCATATACTGCATACAACCGTGAGTGCTGTCGCATCCTCTAAGCTCGCGAAAGTCAGCAACACGTGCCACATGCGTGTCTTGGGCACAGCAACGAGAACGAAAACTGGGCGCTGCGTCTGCTTCTTTCAGTGTTATCTCACGGACATAATCCGTGCTGTGTATGGGTGCATCCACTACGGAGCCAAGCCTTCCGGCACTGTAAGCCAGGCAATCATTTCCTCATCTTGGCTGTCCTCTCCGCGTTGCTTCCGATGTTATCGCGAAGCCGCTGTAAGGAATCTGCTTCAGGGCACTCAGTACGCGGTGTTACTTAAAGCGGATTGCCGTGAAGGAAAGCCCTTCGCTTTCGGCGACGCCTACTACGCCAAAGGCGAGAAAGATTAGGATCAACGGGCACAGCACAATAGAGGAGTGGAGCAGGAATCCTGACTTTGCCAGTGTTTCTCTGCAGCAATTGGCCGTTACAGTGAAAGCAAATGTGAAGACCGCAATGAGCACCTGATCCGAACGCAAACGGCTTCCGTATTTACTTGTAAGAGAAAACGATGGCATTGCGCATAAATGAGGTGGTCATTCACATCTGTTTGAGCTGATGGAATCTGCCTTGGGGAAAGCAGTTCAACTTCAAAAAAAAAAAGGAAAACAACAAAAAAGAAAAACATAACAGAAACAGTATAACGCCCGTCATTACCAGTCTGTATTTTTGCCCACCAATATTTCAACTGTTTGCACCAATATGCGTTTTTACGGCTATACTTATACGTTGGCGCATTGATGAGCAAAAAGTGTGTCTGGATGTTCAGATTACGGATTATACCGTAAAACTACTGCAATTATACTGTAAAAACGATAAAGCAGCCCATGTTATGCAACGAATTGTGCAACCTATGTTACTTTCGTAAAAGATAGTAAAAGTCACTTGGGATTCCCTGTTGTCGTTATAGCTGGGTTTCGACTAAAATAGAGACTTAAACAGAGAGAGAGAGAGAGAGCGAAATAAGTTAGGAAGCGTTAATGCTAACCGGAAATGTGTCTGGTTGGGTACCCTGCGCTCAGGAAGTCAAACTGGGAACATAAAGACGAAAGGGGAAAAAAAGAGGCGGTGACTGCGTGCACGAGCTCGGACAACATCAGACATTCCGAGGCGCTCACACAAGCCGTTCGTTTACAAAAAGCAGAAAAATGCCCTTGCTGTGTTACAGAGCTATAATTGGTGATGGGAAAGGGGGATATCTGATGAATAAGATACAAAAAAATGCTCGGTTCCTCCGCCGTCAACCAATTTCATTTGAGGACTTGAGGATGTACGCAATGAGCTATCACTCACGCTACAGTGGTCACACGAGCGAAAAAAAGCTTTCGCAGTATGTCAATACGCTAAAAGTTTAACAATAATGTCAGGGTGATTCCACGTAAGATCGAACAATCGATGGCTGGTCGACCTCTCAAATTTAGTTCAAAAGTTTATATATTATTGCCTGATGAGTGGAAAGAAGAGATCCGCAATTTGTTTTGCCGACAAAAATTTTTTCAAAGCACAGGAAATTAATAATGACGAAGAGGTGGAGTGGAGCGCTCATCCGCTCTGCTGTTTTGGCCAACGTTCGTTATGAATTGCACAAAATATATTAAATTTAGGTAGCTGAAATTTCTTTAACTAAATATATGCATGTTTTTCCTTCTGCTCAGGTATTTTTAGTTTTGATGTGTGGTGTAGATGTTTTTATAAAAAAACCTCAAAATTGGCCCAGGAAACGTTATTTTCTTTACTTTGAAGGTCTTTATCTCGAAAAATCCTTGTAGCAGAGCGACATAAATTGCGCATTACGTTGTTCGCATGCTTCTCTACCACAAAGCCGAATCTCATATTTATATAACTTTTCAGTAAAGAGATATGATCGGGCTAAGTTAAAGAAGACACCGGACAATGAAAACTTTTGATAATTAAGAAAAAAAAACCCATTTTTTTATGTTTCTTGAACTTTGTCCACTTATTCTCCTCCACATCAGCTTTCATAGTCATTGAAAACATGTTGCATAATGCCGTTGCACTAATAGTTACGACCCCTCCAATGAGACCCTTAGGCAAAGATTGGCAATTCCGACTTCTTGCCCAGCAAGTGTATAAAATGCAGGCAGGATTGAATTGCTTTTTATTAAAAGGCCAGCAGGTACCGAAAAAGGTGTCGCCGGCACTGAAGACGTTAATTTTGAAATTATTTCGTCACTGCAGCAGCCACGAGCGCGGGGCCCCCAGCAGGCGCGCGTTGTAAGAGACGGCGCAGTGAGAGCTCGTTTTCGCGTCCTCAGACCGATTGATTTCGAAACAGGAACACCTCTGGGGTGACTTGAACGCACCTACACCGATAGTCGCAGTGATCTGGTTAATGACATCGATTTCTTTTTCAGGGGGCATAAGAATGTCATCGTTGAACTGTGCGTTCCGTGAAGATCTTTCATTGCAGTGGTAGCAAAAGCACGCGTAGCACAAGTAGTCCGTCTCACTAGCAGTCACTGTTCTTTCGGGCGTTAAACGTTTCTTCAAAGCGTATATGCCTAGGTCGGTAACTCTGCGAAATTTTGGCTTCTTTGCAATAATTAAAGGAGTACTGACACGATTTTGAGCCATCGCAAAAGGGATATTTTTTGCTTCGTTGGTGTGCAATGTCAACGCTGTCCACACACTGCAGTCGGAGAACACGTATAAAATATTATAATTTGACTTTGAAGTTTTCGTCGCTGAGCATCTGCAAGCCAGCCCCACTGCAAGGACATTATCCCGATGAGCCAAGACAGTTCCCCCGAGTTTGCGAGTTCTGCGTCCTGCATGCAGCCTAAATCGTAGAAATCACTGTCAGGGTCACTGGACGACAATTCACTAATCGTTGTTCATGTGCACCACGAGCAGATGACGGATTTGCGGCTAGTACGTCGCGAGTTTCTGTATCTCCGTGACGTCACACTGCTATGAAAACGACACTGAGAAGCCACCCCCTAGATATCTAAACCGAAAGTGTCTTTTTAAGGTGGCGCTAATTAAAATATATACGATGCATTCCCAAGCACCACAGTAGTCGTTTTAGGTTTCTCGACAACAGTATTTTTATTTAGAGCAACAATCCGAAATTTTTAAAAATTTGTGTCAGTACTCCTTTAAGCTTCTTGTGCTTCGAAAGGTAGTCTCCACAATACACTCATTCAGAGCTATACTTTCTCGCCATGAGACGCACAGGAGGAGTAGAGTAAGAGCAAAGCACAAGAACTATCCGCGCCGAATGAAGTGTGAACAGCGCTCTGAACGCGCGGCTAGTTCAGGCCGTCTGCTGCCGACATCTAAGGTAGACAAGCGCATCCGGTTACCGATAGTTTTGCTTTTCTTTCCTTTTGACGTTCCGAATTTTGCTTTGCCACTGGAGCGCCACGTTAATGCTTTCCACTGATCGCAACTGGCACAGCGCAGTTTCTTTGGCAGCAGCGTGCGTGAAGCGAGCGCTCATAGCTCCCTTATAGAGTTCTCATCTTGCTTCCATCTCCGCCTTGTTATCAGCGCCTAGCTGCGATGCGAACAGAGGGCGGATAGAATCATGGATAGAATAGCGAAGCTCCAGTGCACGTGCGTTCAAGTCACCGGGGAGGCGTTGCTGTTTCGAACTCAATCGGTCTGAGGACGCGAAAACGAGCTCTCACTACACCGTCTCTTACAACGAGCATCTCGGGTGCGCGCGCCTGCTCGGTAGCCCCGCGCTCGTGGCCGCTGCAGTGGCAAAATAATTTCAAAAATAATGTCTTCAGTGCCGGCGACACCTTTTTCGGTACCTGCTGGCCTTTTAATAAAAAAGCAATTCAATCCTGCCTGCATTTTATACACTTGCTGGGCAAGCAGTCGGAATTGCCAATCCTTGCTTAAGGGTCTCATTGGAGGGGTCGTAACTATTAGTGCAACGACATTATGCAACATGTTTTCAATGATTATGAAAGCTGATGTGGAGGAGAATAAGTGTACAAAGTTTAAGAAATATAAGAAATGTTTTTTTTTAATTGTCGTCAGAAGTTTTCATTGTCCGGTGTTTTCTTTAACTTAGCCCGATCATATCTCTTTACTGAAAAGTTATATAAATATGAGATTCGGCAGTGTGGTAGATAAGCATGCGAAGAACTTAATGCGCAATTTTTGTCGCTCTGCTACAAGGATTTTTCGAGATAAAGACCTTCAAAGTAAAGAAAATAACGTTTCCTGGTCGAATTTTGAGGTTTTTTATAAAAACATCTACACTACACATCAAAACTAAAAATACCTGAGCAGAAGCAAAAACATGCATATATTTAGTTAAAGAAATTTCAGCTACCTAACTTTAATATATGTTGTGCAGTTCATAACGAACGTTGGCCAAAACAGCAGAGCGGATGAGCGCTCCACTCCACCTCTTCGTCATTATTGATTTCCTGTGCTTCGAAAAAAGTTTTGGCGGCAAAACAAATTTCGGATCTCTTCTTTCCACTCATCAGGCAATAATATATAAAATTTTGAAATAAATTTGAGAGGTCGACCATCCATCGATTGTTCGATTTTACGTGGAATCACCCAACACTAGCTTTGACGCAACAGCTTGTAATATGAGCCATTTGTAATAGGCCACATGTACCTTGCCGTTTTGAAAGTCTGACGTTGCGATGTTTGTAATTTCCCTGTTGTGGAAAAGACAAACAAACATATATTTTCTGCGATACTGCCCATGACGCTTCGATTTTCACAGTGAATGCAAGGTGACTGTATAAGTAGCAGCCGGATGCACTCGACATGACATTACATATCACTCACAGGATAATATAGCCATGAAAAATTCCAAGATATATTATAAAGAACAACGCTTATCCAAAACAGTGTTGCAGTATCATAAGGTAACGGGGGCATATTAGGAAGACCATATAACTCACGAACGTAATAACAGTACAACACGACAATTCTTGCGATCAAAATAAACAAGCAGCAGTAATGTAATTTAGACACTTTAAATATTGTAAATCACAAGGAGTTAGAAGAGGTATTTAAAAAAAGCATACAGAACATATGTCTGCGAGAAAAAAGAATAAATAAAGTGTCATGCGGATACGTCTAATGCGTGTAACTTGCCTTGTTTTTTTTTTGAAGACATTGGCCTTGGAAGAAAGTGAACCGAGGCCCTTCTGGTGTACTGTTCGTTGCACTATTTAAATCATGGAAAAATCATTCATGTTATTGTGATTCTCTATATATACGCACTTCTTATACCACGAACTCTTTCCCGCGAAAATGCCGATTGGTTTCTAAAAGATTCTTTTTTTTTTCATTGCAGGTCGCATGGGTAGGCGCTGTCACGGCCATATTTTTCGCCACCTACTGCACGTACAAATACGAAGAGAAGCACTTCTACTTACGCCAAATACTCGGGGTAAGTTTTAGATGCGAAGCATCTTATGGCGGAGCTCAATCCGGTGGCGGTGGTGGTGTGCAGTGAGACCACCCTTACTGCGCATGCGCGAACCCTCTCCACATACCTCCTCTCCGCTCCCCCTCTCCCATCCCCATCCCGCGCGCCTCATTTTCTCTTGGGACGAGTAGGCAGCAGCGACGCCTCCGGCATCTTGACGTCGCACGAGCGGCCGCTGGCCGCCTCTGGTTCTGTAGATCTAAGCGCGGGGCGCTCGTGCTCTCCTTCCTCCTGCGACGAGTAGGGAGCAGCGACGCCTCCGGCGTCTTGACGTGGCACGAGCGGCCGATGGCCGCCTCTGCTCCTGTGGCTATATACGCGGGGCACTCGTGCTCTCCTTCCCTCGCTGAAGAATCCCACGACGACACCAATGGCATGGACTGCAGAGAGGCAGACGCACATGGCCTTGCGACTTTGCGGGAGTCGAATACCTCGGACGCCGGCAGTTCCATGCAGCGGGAGCTGGATGGAGACTGGAAGGCAGTGCTGATTCTACGCCAGAGGAAGGCACAGGCTCGAGAACGCAAGAAAAAAATCGCACCATCTCCCGCTCAAGCTAGCCATCTCCCCGCTGCTTCGCATCCACACATGGCTCCCTTTAGCGGGAGATGGTGTAATGTTTTATTCTTCGTCGTACTACTGATAGCGCGAAGTGAAGACAACTTCAATGGAGAACACAACACATGCTCTAATAAAAGACAGCTTTTAAAGACATCGCCAAGTTTCAAAGTCAGGCACTTCATGCATTGCTAATGGTAGCCTCGTCTGCACTTGCCAAAAATTTAGCATGAGGCAGAGAGCAGAAATGCCTCTAACCAGGGCCGTAGCCAGGGGGGGGGGGGGGGGGGGGTAGGTTAAAAATCTCCCGAAAATTTTCAATTTTACTTGCGTATATATACACGTACACATACAAACGCACGCACGAACATACATATGTATGGTTGAACCCCCCAGAAAAGTTTCTGGCTACGCCCCTGCCTCAAACATCTACACAAGTAGCATAAAACGGGAAGCCAGAATTAACATGCGAAAATTAATGAACCTGCTCAGACTTTCTAGTAGAAGGTTACTGGGCTTTCAATATGCTTTTATTATCGCTTTGTGACCTTTAAATGAGTTAGTGTCTTCACTTTGAACTCTCATACTGCACCTCTAGCAAGGCTTCTGTTTGGGCAAGTTGTCAAGATGCACCTCTAGCATTTAACGTCTGACAAGATAAATACATTGTTTTTCGTCGACAAGAAGAGTGATGCAGGTTTGTTGACTCATGATGACGAACACATTAGTTGCCTAGCTTGTATCATAGCTCTGAAACAAACGACGGCAAAGAAGATGTACAGGACGAACACAAGCGCTAACTTTTCTTGTTGGAAATTGGCGCTTGTGTTCTTCCTGTACTTCTGCTTTGACCTCGTTTGTTTCCGCGCTATGATACAAGCCAGTATACGATGAAACAACAATCCCATATTGGTACCCTTCTCGACATTAGTTGCAGCGCGAACTCAATACGTGGTCGAAAGAATTTCACGCGTAAGAAATACGCACGCCGCCAATGTGTGCTTTCGTGTGAGTCTTCATTTGTCCGTGTATCGTGGTTGCGCTGCAGCTAATGCGTACCTGTTGTGTTTCGCATTCTGTTTTGTTAGTTATTTGCTTTTAGAGTTGTGACGACATGTCGTCCTACGACAGTCCTTGTGCACAAGGATATCTAATGTTAGGGTCATTTGTAGTTAAAATGACGAGCGCAGGTAACAAAACTATAAAGAAAGGCTATATAACGAGTACGAAAGAGCGTAAGGTGGTTGAGTAAACTTGCTCATCTTTATTGCGAAGTGATGGACACGGGGTAACATGTAATAAGCTTTATAATAAAAGCACGTTATTAGGTGGCGCATGCAGAAATTTGTTTTGTAACAAAAGGTTCTCCGCAGGTCGGGGCAAAACAGCCTCGACGTTCTGAGGCCTTTGTGGCGTCAGCAGCGTGATGGATTGGAGCCAAAATATTAAACTAACACAGATGTGTGCTTTAAATTTCTTCACTTTCTCGAACGACATTGTTATACGTAGTCCTAGACCCGCGCGCTTCTTCAAGTGTTGTCGATTACCTGGGTGCAAACTCTCCGGAAGTATTCATAAAGCTAAAAACTTTAGCTTTGTTCTAGTGCTTTACAAATGTTTCATGAAGATTTAGGATATTAAAGTTAAGTGCTCCCAGCGAAAAAGCTTTCCTCTCCGACAGAAGATCGTTAAGAGATAAATATCGAAGGGTACTTGATTATAATCAAGTGGCTAGTTGGCCGTATTGGTGCACATCAGCGAAAAAATGCAGCGCAAAAAATTACACAAGATCGGGACAGACCTAGCAGCTCAGCGCTCGTCCTTGTCGTTCCGTTCCATCTTTGTACTATTTGTGCGCTGCAGTTGTTTGTCCAATGGTATCTTTATAAAAAATGACTGCTTGTACATCTGTGATCAATATGCTTCCCTTTAATTTACACTGTTCAGTGTGTGCTTGTGGCCATACTTGATACTGTAGTGCGAAACTACACAGGCCACTTAAGAAAAATTTTCATGTATATTTATAATTTCCATACCTATACTAAGAGAAGTGTTTTTCATTCTTTTTTAGTGTTGCACTGTATTTTTCATGTATATGCTTCCCTCTGATAGTGAGAGGTAGACAATTGCACACCAAAATAATTCATGTCTAAAGCAAAGCGGCTTCGCGAGCCCGAAGTTCGAGATCGCCACGTCGCCGCTCCCGTTTCGCGTCAGCGGCCCGAGCGCTCATCGCGGCGCTTCACAGGAGAGAGAATGAGGCGCGCGCGCTCCGTCGTTTTCATACCGTGGAACTACCGTGGCGCCCCCAGCGGAGTGTGCAGCTGTCGCACCACCTGTCGTGCGCACCGCCCCGTAGAGTAGAAGATTCCTGGAGGAGAGAGTGGGGGAGAGTGAGCGTGGGAGAGGAGAGAGAGGGGGAGAGGGCGCGCATGCCGCTCCGTAGAGTAGAGGATTCCTAGAGGAGAGAAAGGGGAGCGTAGGAGAGGAGATACAGGGGGAGGGGACGCGCATGCGCAGTGGGGTGTGGACGCCGCGGAACGCGGGAGTGAGGGACGGATAAAGCCCCCGCCATAAGCTGCTTCGCATCTAAAAAACGCATTGGGAAGCAGTTTTGCAGTGTCTCGCTATGCACTTCGGTGAGAGTGATGGGATGGTATCCTTTGACAAGTTTCCGTTTTCAGAGTGAACGGCAAAGAGAGGCGTAAATAAGCAACCTTTGTATTGGCAAAGTTACTACGGCGATCTTTGTTTCTTCTCGGAACATCAGGAACAAGTAATGCGTCGCTGTGCTAAAAATTTGTTGCACTCATCGAACATCATCAACGAATCCTAAGGATAATTACACAGCTGGAATGAATCGGAATCGATTTATGGGAACGTCACGAAGCGACTCAAGCTGTGAGACACCCCCAAGTGGAGGGCTCCTGATAATCTCGACCAGCTGGTGTTCTGAAATCGCACAGTGTGCGTGTATCTAGCATTTCACCTCCATCGAAATGCGACCGCCGAAACTGTTATCAAACACGCGTTTTTCGGATCAGCATACGAGCACCGTAACCACTGTAACGCAGCGGCGGACAATATCGAAATCGTAGTGTTGGTGTCAGCGTGCTTGGTGCGTGGCGTCAAGGCAAGAGATGTTTGCTAGATTAGGACGTATAGTAGCTTTGAGCCTTGCTCTTTAGATGTTGTGCGCTCGATTTTTTTTTATTTGTGGGCACACGCACGTGGTATAGCCTGGCTGATGTTTTATCGTAGGGTTCAGGTAGCTATGAAAGGGCCAATTTACACCTACCTATAAGATACACTGCTGTAGCAACAGGTAAGCAGAAAAAATTGCGGGCGCCAAAATTCCGCTCTCACGTATGCGGATGAGCTGACACACACACACACACATACACACGCACATACAGACAAATAAATAAGGCTCTGCACATTGCAGAAAATGGTGAACAAGTTTCATGCGATCATTTTTTTCAGCAGTTAATAGTCATTATTTCTCTCCGTATCTTCTTTTACATGAAATCTTGTTATTTCGCGCAATGTACCATCACCGCTCCATTCCTTGGATTTGACAATATACAAGGAATCGACAGGAAACCGGCAGACTCAGTTGCCGCAAAATGCTGACGTGTCGCCGTGATGCTCTAGGCAGTCAACATTTGATAAAAGATGCCCACTGGCAACTACGTAGTGCGTCCGCCCACATACCTAGACAACACTGCCGAACAGTTTGTCTGCCTTGCTGATTGACGCGGCCTGTGACAGCGCAGCAACCCTTACCTGGCAGTGGACGAGAACGGCAGATACGCGTTTGCACTTTTTTAAAAAGCCTTCAGTGCAGGAGCATTGGCCATTGGAAATCACAAGCTCAGGAAAAACACTTCGTAGCTACGCTGGGATTTCCTGTGCGTCCGGATTCACGCCAGATGTTTACTCGAACAGAGCAACAACACTTATTTCATCGTCGATCTTGTCCTTAGCGGCAACCAAAATCAGGTACTCAATACGCAAGGACACTCTCACCTTCGACAAAACATTGCGTTTAGACATCGCAATCCAAAAAACGCAGTATTTCCAACAGGAACAATCCTCACTTGGACCTTCTTACAGCCGCCATCTTTGCTAGCTTTGCCTGGCCTCGCAGCGCCCGCTGAATTTCATTTTAGGTGCGAATACAAGGCTATGCTATGGTTTTCTAGCGTGCCTAGATAGCCGAGTGGTTACGACGCTCGTCTTCGGATCGTGGTTACGCGGGCTTGAATCCCGCCCCGCCAAGAATTTCTCTTTCTTTCTATCTCTTACTCTTTCTTTCTCTCTGTGCACTCGTTTTCTCGCACATCGGAGATTTTACTTCCCCCGCCACGCAAATCGGGGCACGTGTTCTGGAAGCGAAGCAGAGGACGAAGAAGAAGGAGGGCGAAGGGAGCGCTTGCCGGTTACTGACGATGAAAATTTCTATCTATCTATCTATCTATCTATCTATCTATCTATCTATCTATCTATCTATCTATCTATCTATCTATCTATCTATCTATCTATCTATCTATCTATCTATCTATCTATCTATCTATCTATCTATCTATCTATCTATCTATCTATCTATACATACGAACACGAGTCACAGGCCACGATCTGAATAACGTGACGTGCCTGTCGGAGATCGTGTCGCAGTAAATCCGGTGCCGGCATTGACGGCGTTGTGAAGCGGTAAAACACAATGTAATGAGATTGACACCGTAAGCCCGAATCGCACCCAGGCATTCTACCCGGCAGTCAAGCTTTCTGCCACAGAGCCGCGCCAGTGCTTGAAAATTCTTTGGAAAAAGACCCATCACAATCGTCGTGTCGGGAAAACACCGCTTGTGGTTTAAGTGTTGGCTACTCGCTTTGATAACAATGTAATAAACATTGACGACGCAATCTATTCTCAAGCGTTGCTCGAATACGTTAATAATAATATCTGGGGTTTAACGTCCCAAAACCACGATATGATTATGAGAGACGCCGTAGTGGAGGGCTCCGGAAATTTCGATCACCTGGGGTTCTTTAGCGTGCACCTAAATCTAAGTACACGGGCCTCAAACATTTTCGCCTCCATCGAAAATGCAGCCGCCGCGGCCGGCTGCCCACCCAGCGGTTTCAAATGGGTACAGGCGGGCTTCGTGGTGGTGCTACATTACCGCAGTGGGCGAGGCTTCAGACGCTTGCAGGATTCCGAACCCGCTGCACGGGACCAAGGGTTGCTCCAATACGTTGTCGAACGCTACCTATCACATTATCGGACCGTTCGCGATAAAACTTGCATCTCAGCTCTACCGTAAGTCAGACGTTACGTCGGACCATGAGCTACCTTTTACACGCCAGTGTAGTCGACATGCCTGAGAACAGTGAGAAGCCCACGATATTGCGCAACTACGAAACTTTCAAACAGTGACATCGATCCACTTAATAGTAAAGTATGGCTCAAAGCAAAAAATCGGGCATACGCTGACTGCTTCGCATGAAATAGAACCCCACAGTTAATGGGATCTGCCGGAATTTTTTGTTATACGAAGTGCTTTTCGTGCTATACATGGAATGATACGAACATTTTCTTAAATAGAGTGTCGCCGGAGCGAAAATTTGACCCAGTCACTTGCCTTCTCGTCGTGGTAGCGTTAGCTTCGGTGACGTTTCTTGTTCAACGACTCCTTGTAACTTCCAACCTACCGCTTCCCCTAAACTTCTGTCTTGTTTGCATATGAAATGACAGCGTCCCAAGTGCGCATGAAGCCATTTGTACGGTGCTGTCACCTAAACTTGCCTAATATTTTTTTGCACAGGTGGGGCTCTGCTTGTCCCGAGCAACAGCGGCAGTGATCAACTTCAGTTGCTTCATGGTGCTCATTCCAATGTGCAGGACACTGTTACAGATTCTCAGTTCCAGGTTGCCCCCGGTAAGTGCAATATCTAAAGCTGAAACGTACTTTGCCTCACTATTCGGTGGTAGGAAAAAATCGGAGAATGCTGAATTTGGAGTTCTCTGGAGGTTTGGAAAGTTTGTTTTCTCTAACGTCGATATACCAACGCTGCTATTTTGAGAAGAAATTCATTGATGCCTGACGGCAAGCCTGTGTGTTCAGTATAGTGGAACTTCAGCAAAATGTAACGTTCCTGGTCACCGAGTGACTGCTTTTTTTTATGGCAAATGACCTGACGGCGAGGACACTCCTTAAACCACTGCAAACACATTGTTGCTTTTTGTGAGCGCACATGACCTTCGCTGGAAGTATCGCGGCCATTAAAAGGTTTTGTTCTGTCGTGCCCTGCAGCATCTCGCAATTCATTCGGACTTTGAGGAGCACTAATATTGCTAAGAATTTATGTTCTCTTACGCTTCAAAGCAGCGATATGATTAGGAGGCACGCCGTCGCATGGGGCTGCAGGTTAATTTTCACCACCTGGGGTTCTTTAAACGAGCAGCTAAATCGTGGGGGTTTCTGCATCTCAGCCTCATCCAGGTGCGGCCGCCGCGGCCGGGAATCGGACATCGAAAAAAAAAGTTCTCACGCTTGTTTAAAAGTTTAAACCGGGCAAGATATCGCGAACCGCGCTAATGTATATCTGAACAGTGCAAAGAACAAAAAGTAACCTCTTTAACATAAAAAATAGAACAAGTGTACTTACAATGGCCGTGAGAAGCATGCGTAAGAAAAATCCGCTGTTGTAGTCGTCATTGTTCTGTAACTATATAAAACTGTAGGCCATTTCTGAGAAGCTTTATACTCATTCTTTAAAAGCCCCTGTAAGGACGAGCGATAAGAAAGCCTCCAGTCTAGGGCAGAGAAGTGATACTAAATTGACATAACTTCGCTTAAAAAACAGCCAAGTACTTACTGCCTAACGTGACACCATTGTAAAACATTGGACAACGTTTCAAATCTATATAGAAGATTGCGAGCTTATAACATTCACGAGTATTACAGTGTCATAAAAAATAAATCTTTGTTGATTATAACAGAAAATATTTATTGCTAACCTTATATTTTCCTGTCGCACCGCTCATTGAACGTCTCCTGTTTTATTGTCGATGAAAACTTTAGTGAAGATATACCAACGCATTTCTGTAGGATGTTTTACTTTAGCCGCTTACCCTAGGGGTCATCAGGCACGCGTTATTTTACTCACAGAAAAAGTTATAGAAGTCGAACTAAAGAACAAAAAAGTGACACATTGTGAACCTGGAATAGTGACGTCCCTGTCGCGTCTTGCGATCATATGCATGTAGATTGTAAATCTCGATATAATTTCTCAGCAACTTTCCCGTTTAAAAAAATAGCATTGGTAATTTTCAAAACAAACAAGATGCGACCGTTTTTCACTAGTCAATGCATGCGATCCAGAAAAAAAGAAGCTAGGTTGTTCGACTGCGGCTTATCAGCCTGGAGTGATGATATGGCGAAGAAAATACCCACACTCGGTAAAATACCTGCATTCCTCTATTCGGTATATGAAGGAATGATAAGTTCCCAAAATGGAAAAAAAAAGAGTAAACATGCATAAGACATAAACTCAATAGATTAGCAATATTTTCATCAAATCTGCAATCTTTTCTTTGTAATGTCTATTGTTCTAAGTTTTTCCGTAAGTGGAATTGATCTTAGCCCGCCACGGTGGTCTAGTGGCTATGGCGCACGACTGCTGACACGAAGGTCGCGAGATCGAGTCCCGGCAGCAGCGTCTGCAGTTTCGAAGGAAGCGAAAATGTTTGAGGCCCATGTGTTTAGATTTAGGTGCACGTTATAGAACCCCAGGTGATCTAAATTTCCGGAGCTCTCCACTACGGCGTCTCTCATAATCATGTCGTGGTTTTGGGACGTTAAACCCCAGATATTATTATTATTGATCTTTGCTTAGAAAACGAATCTGTAAATGCGTGGTGTATTTATACGCAAAACATTTTCCTTATAAGATCGCATCTATGTGCTTCTTGAAGGATATTGGAGCTTTACTTTAGTCAAGCATATGCAAGGCTTATGTTTTTTGTTATCTCTTTCATCTGACAGTAGCTGACAAAAGATCTGCACAGGCCTAAGTTCACACTCTTTTTTTTTGTTGCTCGTACATCGTGCCCTTTCGTCCATTTTCTTGTTTCAGCAGAAAAAATAACTACGTCGTATGTGTTTTCTTCCAGAAATTTCATGGGTGTGTGCGGGTATGCGTGGACCAAGGTGTGAGGCTGCATGTTCTTTTTGCCGCAACCATCATCATCACTTCAAGTAAGTGGAAGATAACTTCAGTGGGGCCAAAACCGGCATACAACACAGTAGAATAAGGAAATTTAGGTTTCCATGTTAAAAAAAAACACTTGTTTACGTTACAGAAACTTTGTAGTTTTCTATAAACTTTCTGTAGATTTCTTGGAATGTTTGTCTGCTCGAAGTTTGCACAAAAGCGTGAAAAATACCGTGAAAAATACAAAATACAAAATCCGTGAGATGAACGTAACGCAGTATCAACCTTAGTTGCCTTGTTTCTATAGGCTGAAAAGCGACAGGATTATTATCTGCAGCACACGTTGTTGGGCTAGTCGGTTCATGTTCTTCGAGAAGCCACGGATGTGGCTATTTCGCGCGAAGTAATCACAAGGGAAGGGTTAAGGCTTAACCCTTCCCTTGTGATTTCTTTGTGCGAAATAGCCACATCCTGGCTTCTGAAAGAACATTATCTGTGGCCTGGCTCGACGACGTGTTTTCCGTAGTGAAATTATTAGTTTGAGGAAAATGTTCAAATTCTGCACCGATAAACCATTATCGAGGGCAGAGTATTACACGCAACACTTACATTGAGGAGCAGCTTCACATATTAGCGATGCCTGTCAGAGCAAATTATACCAGTAATGCCGCATTGTATCGCCTCATTCAAAAGCAGAATCACACTTAAAGTAGCAAAGTGCCGTTGTAAGCTGGGGCTTGCAGTGTGCTGCTCTGCCGTGTTAAGCGTGAGCGTAAATTGTGTCTAACTGTCAGATCACAGTCGATCCTTCTTTGTACATCATGCACAACGTTGTCCGCAGTTCTATGGTATACATGCTTAAAATGCAGTTCAATGTCCGACGAAACGTCGCCTGAAGTTCTTCACTTTTTGAGCTGAAATAAACTGGAGTGAAATAAATTTTTTAAATGAATCAGCAAAATCAACTAGATTTTGAAACCTATAGACGCAGCCCAAGTACTTTCTCTACTGCGCAACTTCATAGCATGATGGCTTTAACATGGGCACACGATACCACTAAGATCAGCGTATGGTACGCGAGTGCTGCGCCGAATCTAACAGTCACTCAAAATCTACTTCGAGTTAGTGAAGATTGTAGAAGCTGAACTTTTAGTAAATATCGAATACTGAGTTGAATACTAAATATTGAATACTGAATGCTGAATATTGAATTTTAGTAAATATGACGCAGCCATAAAGAAAAATAAGAAGATAGACAAAAAATATGTTACGCACTGTCCCGTTTCTTTTATTTAAACACTATTTCTGCATTAGCACCGCAAATATCCGATCACTACAGTTTTGATCCGCCCCAACTTTCTGCGGTAACGACCGTAATGACTATATATATATATATATATATATATATATATATATATATATATATATATATATATATATATATATATATATATATATCACTTTCGGGGGTTCACGTCTGGGATAGCACCTTCGCGTTGTGCGTCAACCTTTTCACACTGGTATCAGAGGTCGCCTAGATCCCCCTGAGAGCATTTACGCATTTACAAAGCACTGATGCACGACGAACGTGGCCCAGTTCGTGGGGGTCAGTGCAACAAACTCACCGGCGTGGCCATTGATGGAGATTTGGCGTGGGAAAAATGGCTCAGGGCACGACTTCTGGTGCGAGTCGTGCTTCGTGAAAGCATGAGCACACGGTCTCGTCTCTGTGATCGATCTTAGCGCTTCAAGGACGTATAGAGAAATATATCCTGACGGGCACGTTCGATGTCCGCTCTCGTGTGAATACTCTGGTTTGGTTTCAAGGATACTTTACAAAACGGAAGCTTGGCTTGACTTTTATTTCATTAAAGACGCCATTGGAGGGGCAGTATTACATAAGGGGTGGTAATTAAGAAATTAGGAACGGGGGTTAGCAACAGCTTCCAAAAAAACAGATGAGCTAATGACTGAAATTGCGTGCGGGAGGCTGTTCCAGTCTTTTGCTCTTTCTATAAAGAACGAGGCTCGAACAGTAGCCGTCCGGGCATGTGGTAGTGCGACTTGAAGTGGGTGAACCTGCTGTGGGTGACACAACAGGTTCGACAAAAAGAAATATACTTTAAGTAGTGAATGTGTTCTGAAAAAAAAAATGAATGAGCCATACGCATACTAAGAAACAAACAGACTTTGAGGACGCGAAGTCGCGATGATGTTTTTTTATTAATTTAGTCATTTATTGTGCGTCGGTTTAAAAGCAACTGAAATGAGAGATTTTTAAAAATTCATCCAGTTAACCCTTCAGGATACATTGTAGTCAATTTCATTATTTACAGGCGTATAACACGCGGAGTTACACAACTTGTTGAACCTACAGCCGATAGCTAGTTGTGCATCGAACGAAGATACATATAATAATTACGAGTACGTAACCACCAAGAGACCTCACGCGCGTTCACATATTTTCACAACACCATAGAATCCACTCGAAAGTACAAGAAATGTAACAAAATAAAAAAAGAGACTATTTGAACTTTCATTCATTTTTTTATATAGACGCATGAAAGCATTAGTTAAGACAAGCGATATTGCAATGTTTCTGTGAGCTACAAAAACCAATAACGAGAGATATAATTGTATAAAACAGCACGACCGGTCACCTAAGGTAGCTTTTTTCAGGCTAAGAAAGTATTTTTAGTTAAGTATTCTCATATTTAGCTAAATACATTGCGTAGCACTCTTAGTTTTTCTTTTGCCATTACGTATGTAACACGCGAAATAATAACAAAAAAATTAAGGTAGCTTTGCACTCGTGGTGTCAAGCCTGAAGGAAGTGCGGAGCTGGGCGGCCTTCTTTGTTTTTCTTCGGGCTTCTCTTTCTTCTTCTCTCTTACTGTTTTTCTGTCTTTTTTTGTCTTTCTTCATATTTATTTGTCTGTGCCTATTTTTTCTCTTTCTTGCTGTTTGTGTTTTTTATTCCTATTTCTTCGCGTTCTCTCGCTCTCTCTCTTTCTCTCTCTTTCATTATCTGTCATTCACTCTTTCTTTCTCTCTCTACATATATTTCTCTCTTGCTCAAATTGTCTATGTTATGCTTTACTCTCTCCCGTCCTCTTTTTCCTCCTCAGAATCAGAAACATTATTTCATCATCAAACTCCGAAAAGTACAGATGCTGAGGGCCATGAGCTAAAAGCCACAAAACGGCTTGACGAGGCCCACGGTCCCTTGAACTTGTCACCGACAGAGGTAAACATGAACACGGAGCAGCAAGAATAGACCATTGTCCCTCTACCCAAATAAAATATAGAGAAAAAAATTCATGTTACATAGAAAATACATGGGTTATCACATAACTTAGTGATAACATCTCTACTTCTCACCCTCACCTCCCTTTCTCATTTTCTTCTTTGTTTGTCGCCCTCACTTTCTCTTTCTCTGTCTCTTTTGGCTCTTTCTGTCTTTCTGTCTCTCTGTCGCTTTCTCGCTCGCTTCCTCTTTATTTCTATCTTTTTCTATCTCTGTCTTCGATTCTTTAGCCTTTCTCTCTTTCCTTCTTTTTCTGACTCTCTCTTTCTCGTTCTTTCCATGCTATGCTTAACTCTCTTCCCTCCTTCTTTCCCCCCTCTTCACCCTCACATCTCTCCTTCTCACCCTCACTTCCCTTTCCCGCCCCCTTGCTATACTACACTACACAAGGCTATGTCATGCTCTGCTAGCGTGCCTGGATAGCCGAGTGGTTACAATGCTCGCCTTCGGATTGTGGGAACGCGGGTTCGAATGCCGCCTCGCCAAGAAATTTTTTTCGCCAAGAATGTTTCTGTTTCTTTTTCGCTCTTTCTTTCTTTCTCTCTCTTCGTCTCTCTCTCTCTCTGTAGTCTTTTTCTCGCCCATCAGGTTATCGTATCCCACGCCGAGGAAATCGCCGCACATGTTTTGGGAGCGAAGCAACAGACGAAGACGACGATGGCCATGAAGGAGAGGGCGAAGGAAGCGCGTGCTGGTTCATGCCGATGATCATTTCTGTTTCCCACAGGCAAATTACAATGAGCTTAACTATAAATAGTTCATTATAGCTTACAGTGCATTCTGACACACGAACAAAGAATGGAGACACGAAGACAAGCGAATAAGACAAGCTTAAACAGCACCGCTGTCAAAAGTCTAGTTTGTCTCTCCTTCAGCCTTAAAGTGGGCAATAAGTAAGTGGTCGGCGCGAAAAACGGAGACGTTGTGGGCCAGCCGAGTGTGGGCATTGAACATATGAGTGGGCAGCTTGCTCAAACCGAAGATTATCTTTTGCCGCGATCGCTAACGGGAAGTTTTGTAACATTTATTCTTGGTTGTGCTTAGCGGCCGCCTCCTGTTTTACCTGTGTTATGTAAGGTGACAAAACCCTTTGAGGCGAAAGCCTTCTTGGCTCAAGAGGTGAAAAATCTTACGTCCGGTATCCGTCATCACGGCACACTCACTCACGTGACGACGTAAATGCGAGCGGCACACTTAGTCTTGTGACGCGGCGATGTGCGCGTCATGTAAAATTTTTCCAGATGGGGCGGCGCCGGCATGTTTATAAAAGATGGCGGGGGAGGGTTCACGCATATGCCCTCTGACGTAGGCAGGCATCCAATCTGGTGACAGGATTATGGAAAGCAGGATTAAGGAGGGCGCTGTAGCCGGGCCCAGCAAGGGGCAAAGGCAGAATTTTTTTCGGGGAAGGGGGGGGGGCACCTCGTTGATTTTAAGTGGGGGCCGGGCAGGCAGACGTGATGAAGTGTGATTTTGGGCTCTGTATGCCATAGGAAAAAAAATATTGGGGGGGGGGGGGGCACGGCTACGCCACTGGGGCCCATTGATTTGTGTCATCGGCCACGACAGCGCGCTACATAAAAATAAGCTAGAGAAATCCGCAATGCTGCTTAGCGATCCAAACAGCATGAAAAGGGCATAGGAAAGCGTCGCTGCCTACGTCGCTACAGCGCACAAATGCCTACGTCGCTGACAGCGCAACGACTTCAAGAAGCTGAAGCGAAGATACGAAAGCAATATATCTGTACCTGCGTGTCTGTGTTTAGCACATCGACGCCAAGGCTGTCACATTTAAATCTTCCTAACGATGGTGTAAGAAACAAAATGTTATTTCGTTGATATTCCCGAATCCGGACTGCTCGTATCACTCCATGGAAAAGACACTGCATCATGCGCATCCTTACACTCCGCATCAGAACAGAAAACATTCTCGCAACACATTCTCTCGTTCTATCAGTAGTTTGTATGAATGAAATAGAATATTGGAAGCGTTCTCATACGTTTGAAACTTGAATGCAGAGTTTTCATAAATGGCGTCATCGGTGCGAAAGTGATCTCCTCTGCAGGTACATTCGCACTCGAGATGAAATAATTTATTCACTTTAAAACGCTCCGAGCGTTACGCGTGACTCAGTCGTGGCGAAGGATACACTTCTTTACCCTTCTGCACTATCGGATCTCTAAGCGTCGGCGAGGTAGGTCATCTTCCATAAGCGGAATCAATAAACACTTTGGCCGGTTGTGTAAAATGAGGGAACAAAAGAATTTCTCTATCCTGAATTTGGTCAGACAGCAGCTTCTTCAGCTCTAAAAAAACCAGCGCCCGAGCAGAATATGAAACCATTCGCATGCTTTCAATCTTTAGAACATTGTCGGTCGCTTAGCTTCTGAAAGTTCCTGACACCCTGCCGGGTCATTTTAGTAATGAGCAGGTCCTTGAAAAGGTATTTTAAATGAAGAAATAATAAATTGCAAGCGCAAAAAAGAATACTGCCGTTTTTAACATCCGTCAAGCATTAGTAGTTTCCTTTGCGCACTTATATGATAAATCTTTTGTACACTCATTGCGCCATATTCTGATGATGCGCGCGATACATTCATTGCGTGCACGCATGAATAAGAAATTCTGGAAAGTTGTTTTTTAATTGCATTGCTGTCATTGCGTTGCTGTCATATAGAGCACAATTTTGAAGCATTCCAGACCCTTCTTTCTTTATTATGTTTCACACATATAATTTTTCAAATCTTATTTACAAGTCATTAAAACACTTTCTAACACAGTTTTTGTTCGAGGGGGGGGGATAGTTCTAAATATTAGCGGCATGATGTCCATCAAACGATGTCCAGACATTTAGAGCTGCCGGTATAATTGATAAGTCCTGGCGATATTCTGCAAAGTCGGCGTATTTTTGTGACAGGGAAGAGCTCTTATCGGCCCGCTACGACTTGCCGGAGAGGAAAATCTTAGTGTACCTTATATTATTAAATAACTTGTGGCAAATTGGTGTAAAAAATAATGACTTGAGGCAAAGCATTATGAAATGATTCAATTGTATATAAACGGATGCCCAGGTGGTACCTCACTGTTGAAGCAGCTTTCTTTTCCATTTCGGCAAGGCGAGCTTCTTTGTCCCTTGTTGTACAACTCTGGTGTTTTCGCGGCCCAGTGTGGTCGTTGCTGCGGGACAATGCATTTCGAAACCGTTACGTCAACGTGCGGAACTGTTATAAACGGTCGTGTTATTTGAACTGCCACGCGTCGCTGCACGCTTGGAGATATGCATTAGAGACTGTTAACATGCATGCACTGTGTTAACATGCAGCGTCCATTATAGACTGCGTTAATGTTAACATAACCTAAGCCGATACAGTAGATGTAGGAGGTGTTGATAGCATTTGAAGCAGCACGCATGTAGCGCGTCGCGTGACGCCTCACTTTAGTGCAGGAGAACAACAAAACGTTAAGCGCATGACCACGGATCGAAACCAGCACAGTAAGTATGAAGTATCTTTACCCGGAATTTCTGACACACTGCTGAAATGTAGACATTTTCATTTAACTAGAAATGAGCAGTGCTAGGTGTTAGTTTGGTTTATGAAGTTTAACGTGCTAAAGCGAGTAAGGTCATGAGACACCGTAGTGGGGGTTTCCCGGTAACTTCGAACACCTGGGGTTCTTTTTAGCGTGAACTGACATCGCACAGTACACGCGCCCCTGGCATTTCGTGGCCATCGAAATGCGACCGCCGCGGCCTGGATCGAACCCGCGCCTTTCGGGTCAACAGCCGAGAGCCGTTACCAGTGAGCCACCGTCGCGCTCAGTACTGTTGTGCTAGCAGTGGCGGAAATAAAAAAAAATGGTAAGCGGAAAATCGCGCACAGTTCGTTCGAAAAACGGCGTTACGATGCAGTCAGAAAGAGAGGTGACATTCACAACGCACTTCGCTCGCACGCATCCGCTCAGTCCGCTCGTATTGCACGATACTGTTCGCTGCTTTGTTTCTTTGTTCCTCGTTGTAAACCATTCGCTTTTTCACGGCGGATCTAACGCGGCCACACGCGCTGTAGTTGCACGCGCATTGTCATTCAAAAGCGAAAGTGCACACTGGCGGGACGTTCCTGGAATTCAACCTTGAGGCGACCCTTTTCCAGTGAAGACGCTCGGCGCAATCGCGCATCCGAGCCGCGGGGCACGAACCGCGCTCCCTCCGTCCCATCGGCGACAGCCGTAACTAAAGACAGGACGCGATGTCACGCGCACCCCTCGCCACACTCACACTAGTTAAAAAAAGAGCTAGTAAGGAAAACAAAAAATTTTAAAACTGTACGCTCGCCTACAGTAGCTGCTGAGATCGTTCCTGATGATTAAAAAAAATGGCCTAATCTGTATTTTGCTCACTTGTTGCGCAGCTTTGGAAGATATTTCAAACATGAGGGCAAGCCGTTAATAAGAGTGTTCTAAAGTTGCTGCCGCTTAGCGTTCACTACTGCTTGCACAACATTGTTACAGATGCCATGTTTACAGATCGTCAAGCTTTTTCAAATATGTTCAAAAGCCGTATCATGGTTCCTTGAAATACGAATCCCACGCCTTTTATGCAAAGAAAGCTCTGCTGTCAGAAAGCTGCCAATATTATTGCTCGCAACATGGTCTTCATTGCTATTTTTCTGTGCATGTTCAAGTGGTTCGAATACGTGGGGTAAGATGAAGAGAGGGGGGGGGGGGTAGATTATGCTATTTAAAGGGTTTTTTCTTTACTTTATTCAGTGCTGTTTTCCCTTTCATAATTTAATTATTTTGATGCGTTGTACTTGAATGTTTTGACTTGCGAATTTGAATTATACACTTGTGCCACTTTCCGCGGCACCGTGAGTTACACGGCAACACGAGTTCTCTTGTCATGATTTATTTTACCGAGATTACCCCTCCTCTGCTGCACCGAAGAGCAAAGAAGTAGCCGGCGCCTCCACGAGACGCGAAGATCTCCTTATATGCATTTGTTATTAATAATACAACCTAATGTGACATGAGGAGGAGTTAAGCAATTTTACATCGAGAGAATTAGATATGTTAGTGTTGTAAGTCATCCAGTTGGCCGAAATTGAAATGTCTAACCTCCACCATGTCTAATGATGAAGACGCTGCTGTGTGCACGACGTCAACCGTAAGCGAAGGAGATACGTGCCAAGCTGGAGGAAATATTTCGTCAGGGAAATTATTTGTGTCCGAATGCAGGGGGATATTTTCTTTGCTCACCCACTGCGGATAACTTCAAATATCCATATCCTCTTCAGCAGCTAGTTATGATGGGCCGTATAAAGGTGTCAAATTCGCACAACATAATTCTGAGGCACTCGATATTCCATTCAAAGGAAGAAAATGAACTGGAAGGTTGGTTTGTGTAACGTTTAGTCATCATTTTTAATTAACGTATAACTAAATGTTCAATTATTCTGCGATTAGTCATGTTCCATTTTTACGTAAAAATAAAGTTGTAGGCCTAAAATGTACACGCAATTCGTTTTTAGTTGTACTCATTCATAGAAAAAAAAATATAAGACTTTTAACGTTGCTCTTGGAACTCGGCACACGCAGCACATCGCGGTCAAGGAAAGACACAGTGATTATGCAGAAGGTTCAGTTCATCTTATGCACGATGTGTCTTGCTCTTTCTTTTTTAGCCAACAGTCCAATGAATGAGCAAAAAATGGGCAAAAACAAGTTTCGTTCACCTGTGTGGACGTTGTGCCTCAATTTGATATTCCTCTGAAAGTTTGACTCGTTTTGATTACGTGTGCATGCTAGAATGCTTATTTTCCTCTTAACTGAATGGAAATCTGGGCGAGTTTGTAAGAATTCATCATAGAGCGCTCGTCTGGTGTTTATGTTCCTCTTTGGTGTCCCCGTATTTTTTGCGTTACCTGCTCTATGATGAATTCCTCTTGCCCGCCACGTTCCGCTTGCTGTGTCTATTTTATTAATCATGTTTTGCCCCTCTCGAAAGCGTGCTTTTCCTACAATGTCATACGTCGTCTTGACTCCTGTCATGTCTTTTGTGGTTCCAGTCGTCCATTCTTTGGCGCACCTTGTTAACGCGTGCAACTTTTCTTCTTACTACTCGCACGACTTCGTGGACATCAATATGGCCAGGTATCCCGGAGAGGTGAGTTCACTAGCCACACACGAATGCTAAAGCAGAGTAAAAATTGTAGCGTTTCTTAAAGGGGTCCTGCAACACTTTTCCAAGTAACCGTCTAATAGCTTCACTAGAAGAGTTTATTGCCTCGCGAATCGACTGCCGCAAAAATTTTTAGAATCCGTCAAGTACGAGCACAGTTACAGGGATTTTCCGCACGCTTTAAGCGCTTTCTCTCTCATCTCGGACCAGCGTGCGCGATGAAAACTACGCATCGAGGGGGGATGACAAGAGGGCAAGAAGATGCGTACCTTCGTCAGCACTTTTCGTTTTTTCTTCGAAAGCGCGGCTTACTTTCAGTGTGATTGCGAGCGAGCGCGCGGGCACGTGGCGGCATCCCGCGGCGGCCGCGGCAACTGTGCAGCTCACCATAATCAACTCAGCCAACGGCCGTGGGCTTTGGGTACATGGCACAGTAATTTCAGTATATGACATCATTTCTAGGTGAAAGAGGGAGTGATTTCTAGATGATTTTTGAATTAATTATACATTCCATCCCACGTACCGCGCAATAATGGTTGGCTCGCGTGTCTCATAGGCCTCGACTACAGATCGGCATCGTTTTCTTACCATGCTAAAAAAGTGTTGCAGGGCCCCTATCAGAGGCTGCTTCTCTCTCACGCAAGAAAACGAGCTAAGCACTCGTACGCCATAAAAAGGCACGACCAGAAAACCGGCGGTTGATAAAACGGTAGGCCGTGACCCTTTGAAATGGAACGCAGTAATCGCATATTTAAGATCATAGTTCTGAATTAGACCATGAGTAACCATGAGAATAGTAGCATGAATGTAGTTTATTAACAAACGCAATCATATCGCGTCAGCGCATATCTACAGCCTTCAAATAAAAACGCTTCTGCAAAGTTTGGGAGTTTCCGGCTATACACCTACACAGCTTTATTGTAATTGCGCAAGAAATTATATATTTAAGAATCCCGTTTAATGTTGCTAGCATCATGTAATTCAATGTATGAGGTAGACTACGCAACCTTACCGTTTTTTTTTTTGCTTTCGTTAGGGAAGACGTGGGTAGTGTTGCACTTTTTTCTGACCAAATGTATTGTTCTAGAGAGCAGGTTCGCTTGACGACATTCCATTTCAAGTGTGAATTTCGCAGCGCACCAGTTGCATTACCTATTAGAAGTTTTATTATTGACCGACACGTCCTGGAAATCGTTCAAACATTTTAAGGGTCCCAGTTTGGGAAAGATTCTTGTTTTAAAAAAGATATGACTCAGAGCGAGAAAGCCTTAAACCGATCGTTATTTTATTCGTTCCCACATTGGCTAGATCAGTCAGATACATGCTGTGGAAAACTTATTTCAGCTGTGTATGCTTGAAAATACTTAAATGCTTACTTGCGAAAAAAAAAAGACGAGCCTTGTCCAGTGCACAGTTTGTGAATGTTTTACTTCCTGCTCTTTTAATGTGTGTTGTTTTCAGGATCCGCTACTGATGATACTCAGGACAGGTAAGCTGATTTCGTGCTATTTTTTTAAGGTGTCACGTTTGCCTAACTGTGGAGGTTCTTTGTTAGGCACAGACGCATAAATGAAGGTTAATCAAAACTCCCATAGGAATACTTGGTACGTACTAGAACACTGAATGAAATGAAACTCACTTATCATGTTATGGGGTACACGCTAAAAACAGTCGAATAAACGTGAACTCACGCGCGATTACACGCTGAATTTCGTCTCAGATCAAACGTGTCATGGCATAGCAGCACCCAATCGCATTGACAGCTGTCGCACTGTTGGCTAATGGGCAACGAGCTCTCGGTGGACAAACGGCGCAGCGGCAGTTCGACTGTGTATTTAAAATATGTTGACATTTCGGTTAGTGAAGCCACAAGATGGTGCGGTATACAATTAGGAGAGAAAGAGAGAGATCAAAATGAGGGAATCCTAGGGTTGTCAAGCAGAATTGAAACATCCGGTTTGCTACCCTACCCTAGGGGGAGAGGGGAGAAAGACTGAAAAGGAGCGTAGAGAGGAGAAGGAATTAAGGAAGACCTAGGCGCCCTGTAGCAATTTTCGCTTTAGTCCGATGGATTTACTTGAGCTTTTTCCGTGGCCCTGGACATCCCTCAGGTACGCCGGTGCTCAGTCTGATGAAAAGATACCTCAAGCGGAGTTTCGTTTGCCGACGCGACAATACAGCACGTGCTGTGCCGAAAATTGCCTTTTTTGTAATATGTGCGCCATAGTATTACTACGGATGCGTCGAGTATGAGGGCTGCTTGCCATACTCGATATGTGTTTACTCTTCACCCGGGAGTTCCTTGATCCATCTGCTGAATGAATCGATGACTTGATTCGTCGTTGCGATACAAAATAAGAAGAAACGTTGTTTTAAGGGGCAGCTTTTTCATTAGCTAGGACCATGTTCCTTCTAAGGGCTCGTGAAAATTGCAGAATTTCGGAAAGCTGAGGCGTACAACGCTGTAACTCAGCAATGAAAATCATATTCCAATTACGTGAATTCAGCATATTAGGTTTCCTAGAGGAGTAACATATTTTGACGCAACTGGTAATGCCGAGACATATGCCACTATGTACTACAATCCTTATTTATGACTATGAAGTTTTGCAGCTATATGGGCTCTGCATATTGAAGCCACATGCTCCAACTCTAATTGCATTTCGCCTACAGTTAAGTTGAATGTTGTTCATCACTACAGAATTGGATTTCGCTATGCGCTCTTGGTTTAAACACCGTGGCAGATGTCACTGCCAGTGCTGTTGCTAAGTTAACCTAAAAGATACAGCGGTACGAATCGTGCAGGAGGAGGAGGTGGAGGAGGAAGAGAAAGGAAATGAATTAAAGGCAGGGAGGTTAACCAGACGCAGCATCTCGCAACCAGTAATATGCTTGTGAATACGCGATAGGACAAAATTTTGTAGTAGCTTTAGGTGTAATTTGTAAACAAGCTGGGATATAATAGCGAATGGGATAGACTGTGGAGAAACAGTAAAACGGTGACACTATACTTTGCACAATAGAAATTGATGGCCCACGACTTCACATTAAACAGAGGCGAGGAGGCATGGATAAGTGTGCGCAAGAGGCGAATGACCGCACGCATTTAGACTGTATGCTTGCAGCATTGTTGACTGAGTTGAATTAGATTGGAGACGACGCCGTGAGTTTATCAAAAATTGGTTACACAACGTTATTTTTTGATAGCCAATTTGCTAAGCTCTGACAGCGCGATGCTGTTGCCGCTGGAAATAAATCCTCCAATTTCACTGACTTCAGAGATAGTTAAGTTTGCGATATATTTTTATGAGGGTGGTTGGTGTTTGCTACCGCTACTGCGAAAAGACTGTCTTACTTCTTTCTGTTGAAGGAAAGATGCCATAGGCTGCGTCCATCAGTTGACCGTATCTTCGTCACTTCTATCCTATAATACAGGAGCGATAGGTATATACAAGAGAGAGAGGCAAAAGTTTTATACTTTCCAAATACTTCGTTCATGTTGTGCACTCGCGAATGAGACTCAAGCGATACGGCTTCATAAAAAGATTTGGTCAGAGCAATGTTCTTTTGTGCTTTGTAGGTTTTCAATGTGTTTCCGTTCAGAAGCGGTCTACTGATGAATCTTGCTGCACACATACGTTTGCCGCAATTAGAAAAGCACCAACAAGAAGAAAAAAAAAACATTGTGTTAAGTGCATTTATAAAACGCGTCTTCACCTTCAATGTATTTTTCGGTACATGTCGCCTGTACACATATATCTGTTATACAGGCGCACATGTGTTTAGTGTGTGGAGTGCAAAGCGATCAGTATGACGGCTGCATGGAGGTGATTGAGCAATACGTATTTACCATTCGCCCATTGACAAATATTTAAGGAAAATTGGCCTCGAGGCCCACCACTGGAAGCGCCGGCGCCACCATCGGCGTGACGTACTTGGCAGGATCACGTGGTCTCCGCGGCCGCGTCGGCTGCTTGTGGCGCACTGCCGCGTGCTTTGAAAACGAGTTTCAAGTCCCACATGCGCTGCGGTCTGTTCAAATTCGGAAGTTTTCTCTCATTTTCTACTCAATTGAAACCATTTTAATAGAGTGGCTGCCTCCGAAGGCGACGAACATGGGGCCTTACCGCTCGGTGCCGCAGCGCCGCGCTTACGCAAAGGAGCCCAGTGTCAGCCTGCACTAGTAACCGCGGGACAAGAAACAGCGTGAAGCATGGGTTGTAAAGCTAAGAACCGGCAAGTAGCCATCCGCTACGAGTCTTGTGTGCAACAAGCACTTCCGCGACGAAGACTCTTGTTACTGCGTCGGGCCTGCGATGTTCGGTGAGTAGCAGACAGCGCGCACTGAGACGATGGCTCGCGCGCGCTTCCCGCCGGCAAATGATGCTTATCTGCCACAGGATGGTAAAAGCGCTACATTTTACCATGTGCGATGCCATCTCAGAACCCTCCAATGCGACCTCTTGATCGTCGGCCCCGTGCTCAGCGTCCACAAAATCGACTGCAGATGCGCAAGTCATTGTTTAGATACGTTGAATTAAAAAACGCACAGGGTCCCTTATGTATTCGTTAAAGATGACTAGAAGGCGAAAGCCACCTTCTTCTTGTCAGTCGATGCACTGATTCTCCCGCGTTACTGTATTTTCTTTATTTTCCTAGGCGTCGCATGCTACTACATGCTCGGTCTCGTAGACTGGTTCTCCTTCCACCAGCAATCTCGAAGTGGTGAAGCTTTGGTCTATGAATTTGTTGATCACAGAGAGCGGCAAGTTCACTGGAATGCAAACAGAACGATAATAAGGAGCATTTAAAAAAACGCGTCACATTTGCTCACGTTTTGTGTGAGCACCAAACGAAACGAATGCGCTGAATAAAGAAACAGAAGCAGCGGCATTTGCCCGCTGAGAAGGCCGATCAATACGCAGTGCGAGACAACTTGTCAAATGACATTGAAACGTACCCGAATTTAGACCGAAAAAGAAAAAAAAAACACTGAATCGTCGGGACGGCAGATCACAAAGTTGTCATGCGCACCGAAGCCGCAGTTGTAAGGAAATTGTTTTTGAACTGCTCTGATAGCGTCCGCGCAACAGTAGTTGTTTGTTTACTCACAAATTCTCATGTTTTGCGGCCTAAAGTTCACAGCGCGGTGCCAAAACGCGCTCGTAGCAAAAGCGAAACCATCAGTACGAACATACATGCAGACGCTCATACATGTAGAGGCACCGTCAGTCATCGCGAACCCGTGCGATCGCTGGCTTGAGGCTTCTTTCTGTTATGCTCCGTTTGGTTATACAGGCAGTGTACTCTAACGAGATATTTCACATAGTTTGCACTCAGCGAGTGACTACCTTTTACGCAAGAAGCCGGTTCAGGGGTCTCCAACGCGGTGACAGCGTGAAGCGGGTGCTCGGTTTTCTCCAAAGAGACAGCGACTGTAGACTATCTTGTGCTTTCAGTTCGTCGAAAATGATTATATTGACAGTAAAGAACACAGTTAATTTCGAAAGTACTTACAGAAATGCCCTGGAGGGCTTCCGCGAGGTGTATTTGTAGAGCGCCGACAGCAAAACCTATGGGGAGCGCGCCGGCGGCATCCTGCCTAGCACGCAATCGAGGCGCGTCCGATAGAGGGCGACTCCGTAACTCCTCGAGGCCAATACCATGGCAAAACACTAGGTGTT
Source organism: Rhipicephalus sanguineus (assembly GCF_013339695.2). Lineage (NCBI taxonomy): Eukaryota > Metazoa > Arthropoda > Arachnida > Ixodida > Ixodidae > Rhipicephalus > Rhipicephalus sanguineus. The sequence goes on along the minus strand of NC_051181.1, from coordinate 41,477,761 downwards.
ACATAGCTTGGGCTTCATATGCAAAATACGATACACAGGGCCTGGGACGTAGTGCGCATATCTCAAATCTAGTTTCCAACGCTTATAAGTTCAATGCAAGGCATGTTGTATACCAGTCCGCCGCTTATTTAGATTGATTAATACCGAATGGCGATTCCTTTTAGTTCCAGGTTGGACGGGACTGGCAATGGTGTGCCTTCTGGTATTTCTCTCCGTGGCGTCGCTCAAGTGTGTCAGGTGAGATGCGGTTTCACTTGCGGTTGTCTGGACCACAGGCGTTTCATGCATTTCGCGAACGGTTGTTTCTTTTTCAATAAAGAGCTTGGCAAGCGCATTTCAAAAATTTGGGGACAGTTTTGTTCCATTACGTGTACAGTGCGGTGCTTTTAACACTCCGACGTTCCCAACTGGAGGAGTGCTGCATCCACATATTACTCTGTTGAATCAATGTGCGCCTGAAAACGAGAGTACCCTTCTTAAGGGCCGGTTGTCGATACGATTGCTTACCGTGTACATCCGCTTAGGTTTAAGGGTTTAACTGATTCTTAGGTCAGGCAACGCACATGAGATTGGGAGTGAAATGTCGCGAAACTATTCTTAAAAAGATCACGATAGTTTCAGAAGTATATTTGTTCCCCGTTTGCATTTATGATTTTCTTGCCGCCAGGGCAGAAAGGTCCCTTTGCTGATTAGTTTTATACAAATGTATTTAGTGCGATCCCTTTACCTTCTATGCAAACAGGGTGCAACGAAACATAATTGCGCTCGTCAAAACAAGAGCGTAATTTACAAACGGTAAATTACATTCCGCAACTCATCAGAGCAAAAACACAGAATATGTTTCAGTTGTGTTGTTACATAGATTTAATATAGGGAAACCTTAGAAGGCCTTAGAGGCTCACATCAGTGGTTCCTTAGAGCGTTAGACTGTTGAAAATAAGCCGATGCAGTTTCTTGAAGTTCCAATAAGTTATTGCTTTTTGATATATTTTATTGATTATCTCCGTGTTAAACAGGCAGCAACCAATTCAATAAAAATTGACATAAGGGATGAGCGATGCTGTACGAGAACTAAAAATCTAACAAGAAGATGTATAAGAAACTAATTGAAAGTGCTAGAAAAAGCGAAACTATACAGAAACGTTCCTCTTCCATAACATCTTTTATCATGAAGTTTTAGATAATAATTTTTATTGTTTTTTTTTTTTTGCAGGAGATCGTGCTACGATCTGTTCTGGTACTCGCATCATCTTTTATTACTGTTCCTGGTCTTAGCAATTTTTCATCCTCTCAGGTAAGAATGCAGAACAACAAATGTCGGCCTAGCAAAATTCCCTATTCGTGAATTGTTAAACATATCGAGTACTCTCATTGAGATGCAGATAACTCCCGAACATCGAAAATCTTTAAGTATATCTATAAGTGCACATGGTATGTTGTTTCTGAACAGTTCAGTGTATTTCAAGACTACTTTCTTGCGTTCAGTGCAGGCGGTTAGGATGTCAATTGATTCTTAATGCTGATAATTCATGTTGCTTTTAGTGACACCAAGTTCATTTTAGCAGTATAGTCCGTTACAACCTAAGAAAAAATGTGGGCTCCGCCCAAAAAACTACGACGCACCGGCCCTTCCCTGTCAAGGGCAGTCGTGCAAGCTGGTTTCAGCTCGAACCGTAAGTGCTTTTTCTGGGTTATTGTAAATACTACGCATTAAAGTTAAACGTTCGTCGTTACTACCTAAAACATCATTTTTGGCTGAGCAGGGATGTCAGATTCCCTGAAGAAATTTACGGGGACGTTCAAGCTTCCGGCCTAAAACTTAGAAAGTCAACTATCTGAAACGCTCGAGAAGTGGTTGGCGTCACAAGAATGAGCAAGCGGTTTTGTATGGAGCATTCATGCGAATTCTCTATTGGAGGGACGACGATGGCTGTGGGCGGAGCTGACGTTCTTTTCATTCTTAGTTTGTAGCCGACTATAGGTTATATTTCAGTATCATATGTGGCGACGAAAACATTTTCCATTGTATGAGCTCAATGTCGTACAAAATTTTACATTTTTTTTACATTTTTATGTTTTATATTACAGCAAAAATTCTAATACATGCATGCTGCAGCTACTTCAACACTGCTTAACAACATCTGTAATGGGATGGAAGCTTTTGAATGAGGTGCCTTTTTTGTTACGCCGTGATAACGCTTAAATTTTCTTAACTTCTGCCTTAGTTTTGTACTGTCGTCGATGTTGGCGGCGGCACCGTCCGCTGCGCGGACACTCGAAGACGCTGCGCACGACAATCTCGCGGGATGATTATTTTGCGACAAAGGCACCGGCGGCGACGGCAACTCGCTTGAAGCTCCCGACTGTGCCTGCGTATTGTTAGAAAACCAGAGCTTACTCCATCATCGTAGCAACTAGTAGTAGTTAATGTTAGAATGGCCGAAAAATATTCGTTACACTGAGACAGAACCTCGGACGTCCAAGCGAGCTTGGAAGCTCAAGGTCGGGAGAAGGTATCCCTCGCGCCCTGCTGACGCAAAACAGTCGCATTACACGCATACATGAACGTCGTGGGATTGCTTATATTCATTTCGAGGTATATTATTTCTAGGTATAATTTGCGGTCGTATTATAATTTGCCCTACAAATGTCAAGTATGAGCAGCTCTGATGTTTCAGTGGGAGCGTCTGTGTCACTGGGAAGAACATTTGTGACTCAACTGGAATTTTATCCGATGAGCAAGTTTTTTTGCATCGCTACAGACAGGCGTTTTAAATTTCAGCGAAGCACCATAAATGCAGAGTATTGTAAAGGACTGACTCTTTGGAGTGGTGCTTAAGGTCAAGTTGAACAAAAATTTAAGCATAACCAGTTCGTAAATCTGGAAATTGCAAGATGTTAACTAGCTTCCCAAGCAAATGCAAGAGTCAGCAAGATATTGACAAGTTCGGGCTTTGGGATGGGCGCATGCGTATTTTCATAGCGTGTAGTTGTATGCCAGTGTTTTATCTTGCAGTCATTAACAAGTCGGCCAACCTCAGAAGCAATCGATTGAGCGTGTGTCTATAATATTAATGTGCTACAGTATTCATTGGAGTGGTTAGACTACTTATTTTGAGCGATAATGAACAAATGTTAAATTTACTCTTTCCAATTTGAAATGCAAAAATAATAGGCGAATGTAAATTAAGGAGAAACAAAAGCAAGCCGGCCACGTTTGTGGACCAGTCATACAAATAGTAGCCAAAGGCCTTATTACTCCTGTATCGATTTACTGTTTTATCGAATGGCTGGTGAGTGCTATAAGCTGTTAACTTAAAACCACGATCCACAACACCTCACTAATCTTTGCAGGAAGTTCAAGTGTTGTAGCTTTGCCGGTAAGTAAGGAATATGGTGCCTTAAGCAGGGTGTCTCTTGGTTTCGGCCAGTCGCCAAAAAGTCCGTAGGGCGAGTCGAGCAAAATATTGCATGAAGAGTATCCATTTATGTTTTTTACGTTTACAAGAGCAACTCCTCAACTCAGCAATTATGCGGTGTGGTTGAAAATCCAGTTATTATTCCTTTAACATGATCTAGGATTTTTAATTGACCAGTCGTCCTATATGAAAATTTTGAAACCTTTACTCAAAATATAAACAATACTTACTCCTTTGATTCAAATGCATCTGCCTGTGTTGTTTCTCACTGTGATAAACGGCTCATGCGTGTCAACATAAACGTGCGCGTTTTTTTCTTGGTTCTTTAATGAATCTGAAAGAGAAGGAAATGCTTGCCACAGGTAAGGCCAACTGTCCTAGCGCGCAACGAACGATTCACTATAATTTCGTTATTTGTCCTCAATAGCTGCGCTTTGCCAACAACCTTGTGCGTTATTTAAGGTATACTTCTACGTTGTATCAAACATATGCGAGGCGATAAAAATAGAAGTGCAAATAATAATGTTCCATGTAATTGCGCTGTGCATCAAAGAGTGAATTTTCCGTATGCATAGCCCCTTTACTTGACAAGTATTTTTAAACCAACATAGAAGATGTGCGCAATAGGATGCTTACACATCATAGCTGTACGAAATGAATTGCTGAAAAACGCAGAAAAACGAATTGCGGAAATTTGAAACACATGCGCATCAGTAAAGCATTGAAAGCGGTATGAAATACCGAGCGTGTGGTAAGCTTGCAAGGCCCATGACATAGCGTATTTTGTGGTACTAGAATCTATAAGACATCACGTACTAACTCTAAATACTTCAGTTAGTAATGTCACAACCAAATTTATGACTTCGTATAGAAAACAGCTCATGTGAGAATTGAGATTTTAATTGGTGGAATTACATGCTTATATATGTTGAGTGAATCTATGGTACTACCTTTTGTTCGACACTGATTGTGAAGCGAAAATGAAGTGACGATGACAAGTAAACAACTTCGCACATTTTCTTGTGCGGCAAGTTTTTAAAATGTCTTTTATTGCCAACTATTTTACGCTTTTCAATTTGAACATAAACATATGCAAATTATGCAGATTACATGCACGGCTGCTGTATGTTGTAATGGTGCAGATGGAGCTTGTTAGTCATACATACTTTATGATTTTCTCACGTTATTTGGAACACAAAACACATTCAAAATAGCACACATGCATAGCGCTCCTCCCTGTCTCCTGTTGGGTGCTTTGTGCCTAACACAGATCCTTAAAAAACAGCAGTGTGCTAAAACATATCGCATTCGAACGTTTTCATCTCCCGTTAATCAGTGCCCACGGGAAATGTGCTACAGAGCGAAACAATGTGTCATGTGCAGATAGGCGCCACACGAAATATCATCGAAATGAGCGTTCTTCGAATGGCTGTGCAACATCGCGAAACACATAGCTCTAATGACGCGCTTTCCTCTGTTAACACGATAGCGGAGTGCTTAAAGAACAAGTGAACATTGAAGAGCACGTTCCTGGTTGCCAGTACATGAACACCAGCAGGAGAGATGAGATACCTTATCCGGAACCACGGCCGGACGTTGGAGTCTGCTTTGTGCCGCCCATTTTCATCTCCCAGAAGAGTGAGGTAAGTCTACGAATGTTATTGTGCGTCACTTGGAGAGTAGTGTAAAAACGGAAGCCTCGTTTAAAGTGTACTAATAGGCTACTTACTTGATCCTTACAACGTGCGCTGCCCCGCTATAATGGCACCGGGCAGCGCACCCGGTGTACGCTGCCGTACGCATAAGGAAGCCCCGTATTTCGTTGTGCGCCAACGCGAATGGCTGACACTGATTGAATATTGAAATTTAGTGTTTGGAGAAGCCCACAGCGTTGTAATACACGGTTCGTTTTCATAGAAAGGTGGCCTTCTATAGAATCCAGTGAGGAAGTAGTATTTGCCTACTTGGTTGCACAGGATTTATACGCCTTCTGAGGCGCTAGGATATAATGTTTCGCGCAGACAATGCTTGTAATGCGGAGAATGACGTTGTGTTCTGTTCCGTTCTGTTCTGTTTTAACTGTCTTCCTGTGGATAGGTTGAGGTTTATATTACCTCGGCTACCCCATTTCTATAAGCTCTGCAGCGAAAAAAGAAAAAAAAAGTGGCTACCCAAAATAAAAATGGCGACCTTAAGAAAAAGACATAGAGCAGACCCGACAAATATAGGCAAGGTCTGCCACACTGAGCTCTGCCGGACCATCAATAAAGTTCTTACGAACCAACCAGATCGAAACAAGTAAAAAAAATAACGGGAGTTCACACTACAATGAGAAGTGTCAAGCCGAATTAGAAAGGAGGTCGCGACAGTAAAATCAATGACATGTATGGGCTTCTTCTGAAATCTATGCCCAAAACTTTGGCAGTTGTGTGCGTACGGCGATGAAATAAAACGGCAATCTAAACGATCGTTTCCATGTTAAAAAAATAGCACATGTCACGCAGTAGGATTTCTATTTAAAGCCAAGCAGTCTTCTAACATAATTTTATTAACATATACAATTATGCTTATTAACAATTGAAATACTTCCATTCGCTTTTCAAACTTTGATTCATGAAAGTTCAGTAAAGTGACAATTCTTTCAAAATATGCGTGTCACCAAAGTATGTCAGAACATTTGCCGTATTGCGTTCTTCCGTCACTATTGACGCAAATGTAAGTGCCAGCTTGCGTGGTAGAGCCGCAAGCTGTGCACCACTTGCCCTGTCCTCGTTAGTCCTACATTAGAATGCCGTACCAACTAGCCCAAGTTGAAGCACGTGATATTAACTGTAAAGGTTGGGCACTAGCCCTTTCAAAACTGCGTTAGTTGCCATAAAGGCGCATGACGATACGAAGAAACACCACTGGTAGCATTTAAATGGTCTTCCGTCTGGCAAATGACATTAAATGCGAAAAGCAATGCGAAAAAAGAATAAATCGTTATTCCCGTATAAAATTAATAACACCGAATTAAGCGCGATTACTCAACATAAATACCTGGGATTAACTATAACTGAGGACCTTAGATGGAGTAGTCATATAGGCCACATAACAGCGACCGCGCTCAAACGACTCTTTTTCATCCGACGCTGGCGCCTTCGATTAGCCCCAATAGATACCAAACTGTTGGCTTATAATGCATTTGTAAGACCGATACTAGAAAACGCAAACATCGCATGGTTTACTTTTACTACACAAGACATCGCTAAACTTGACGGCGTACAAAGAAAGGCAGTCAGGTTCATTTTTAACAAGTACGGGCCACATGAATCACCTACGGTGTTAATGGAAACTGCTGGCATAGATACTCTTTAATGCCGAGCCAAAATAGCTAGACTGAAATATGTGTACTTACTTACACATAACGAAGTAAATATTGATGCCACTAACTTCATAACAAGCGTACAAACACGCCCTACCAGACATTACCATACACAGATGCTCACTGAATACACCTTGCACACGGCGTGTTTCAAAAATCGATTTTTTTTTCATTGACCATAAGAGAATGGAATAACTAGCAAACCGGTTGTCTTACACTGGTTAACCTCCCTGCCTTTCCTTCTCTATTATTTCTTCTTCTTCTTCCCCTACATATCATAGAAAGCACTAACACTGTTCTTAACTGCACTTGAAATCGAACCCTGTTAGATAGTCCTGTTCTTTGCCCTCCTATTTATGTATGAAACTACACCTGTCACCTGTTTGTTCTTAAAGGCCTCATGAAGCACCCCTTGGGCTTGTTGAGAAAACACATCCTGCGGAAAGCTGACTCGGCTATGAACTGCTCAGCCAAACATTGCAGTCGTGCGCGTCGCGTAGAGGCTACAAGCGGAGCGCGAAGTTGCTGTTTTCTCAGGCGCCCTCTTTTGAAACAGAGCCCGGTTCTCACTCTCGCCGGTGGGCGGGGCGCCTGTCAGTTGACGTCGCGTATCTGTGTCTCCGCGTCGCAAAAGCCATAGCATCCTCATTGGCCGATAGCCGACATAAATCTAGAGCGGCGTTCGGATCAGATGCGCTTCTTGCCACAGGGTGCCGCCACTTGCCGGCGACGCACTCCTGAGTCTGCTAACTTTACACGGTAGCCGCACTCGCGCTTGCGAATCACAGCGGGAGAGCGATTGCGTTTCATGACGCGCGCTGGTGTAACTTCTTTCCCCATCCCTCCCTATGTAGCTTCCAGTGCGCTCGTCAGGACGAGAAAAGAGAGAAAGCGCTGAGAGCGTGAGCCAAACCCCCGTAACTCCGCTCGTTCTTGACAGATTCGAGAAATTATTGCGGCAATCGATTCCGCGGGCAGTACACTCCGATACTGAGGTCATTAGATCATTACTTGAAAAAGTGGTTCATGACTCCTTTAATGCGTTTTTATGCTCTTATTATTCTTTTCCCATATTTGAGGTCCCACAGTATGCATTTGTCGCCTCACGCTGAAGCACCGCTGTGCAAAAATGCTTACACCTTGGTCTCACGATGTTTTTCTTTTCTTTTTTTCTCCTTTGTTTTTCCTTCACTACAGTTTTATTTCACTATGCGAGCCTGTTTTCTTTATATTCACATGCTACTAATCACTCTTCTGTTACACTTTCTTTGTAATTATTTGTTCTTGCCATTGTATCACAATTTGCGTTATTTTGTATTCAACTACTGTATATGACCTGCTGCTTTGATGTCTTTGGGATTGCTGATGAAATAAAATAAATCAAGCTGCACAGTATACAGAGCGAGCAGCTGTTCCAGGTGAGATCGATGACACGCAGACGATAAATAGTGTTTGTGCGTTTTATTTTCAACATAAAAATGTGAGGTATTCATTTACGAGCTATGCAAAATTAATTCAAGGCCTATTTCATGTCTGTAAAAACAGAGGGTGAAACGAAGCAATTACTCGACCCTTGTGATGTCAACGTCCTTCGCAAGGGAAGCGTTTTAGCTATCAAGCTGTTTATATCCTTTTTGCTGGTTTGAGGAGTACCTGCTGGAATGTGAGGATAAATCTTTGTGCGCTCGCATGCTAGCTCCACAGATCACGTTTCGTATACGCTTTGGTGCTGTTGAAAATAGCGTCAGTTTTTGTAAAACGTCTTAAAGCGTGAGGTTCGTTCTCGTATAGTGTATGTTTCCTAACTTATCACGTACAATAACCATCAATACGACGATGTGGGGATTTTGATATAATGCTTCAAAACAAGTGCAAATGTTTCACCTTTTGCGAAAACTGTTTTATGGCAGACATGAATTGTATTCTCAATGCTATTAGCGCAACCCGATAGGGCAGGTGGTCATAGGCTACGTTTATAAAAAAGATGGAAGTATTTAATGCTCAGTCGTTGCGATAAGCAAGTGACGTTTAGAATAGGGGTATAAAAAGCACGAACATGAATGCCAGCACAATGGTCACTAGGGTTCGGTAGGAGTACATAATAAAAGTAGACACTTGTATGCAGAAAGAAAAGCGAGACAATTACGATGCTAGACTGAATACAATAAAGTAACACTGATTGTAAGGGAACAGGCTGGGTCGGTGCTTTCCAAAAAGATGCCAATAAAAACTATCATCATCATCACCGTTCACGCCTACACTATCCCGGTAGTCAGCGAAGGAGCGTACTTAATTCAGACATGCTAATGCATCAGTGTAGTTTCGCGGCCTCACAAGGCCAGGCGAATGTCCAAAGTATAGACCGAAGTTACTGGTGCTTACTGTTAAGCTATCTCGTTCGTTGGTATCTGCTATTCAGTAGGCGCTCTATTAGCAATGGTAATATTGATGTTACCTGAGGTCGCTTATGCCCATGCTTGTGCGCATGCGCCCTGCGGCGCGGCGGCCTGCTGCAGTAGACGTGGAAGTGGATGCTGGCGGCCTTTGCGCTCTTCGGCCTGGACGCCTGTTGCCGGCTCTACAGGCGACGCTCGGCCGCCAAGCTTGAAGCGGTCCAGTTACACGGCGCCCCCGCAACATTCAAGGCCGACGCGTCTGCGCCTGTGGCGGCAACCGCGGCACCCAGCCTCGTACCTGCTCCTGGCGATGACCCGTACCGAGACGCGGTCGTGGAACTGCGACTAGCCAAGAAAGGGATGATCGCCAGGCCGGGACAGGTACGCTACCTTCTTTAACTGTTCGGCGAGGTGATGGAAAAGCCTGAAATAACATATTCGTGGTCAGGGGCCACGATTTGTCACGGGCTATATCATCTTAATTCTTTGTACCGTATGTCATGGGCTGAGACGTGGCTGAGCCTTCGCCAGGCCGCCGCTATTGCTATGGGTCTGTGCACAGTCATGTGATAGGAAGAAGACAAGAAATTAAGGGTAACTTTACATGTTAAAGAGACAGGACGTGCAAACACGGACCCAAGAGAGAAGTCAAGACACCACAAACGTGCGGATATGCGAAGATTTACCAACTAGCTCAGCTCCCTATCACTGTAAGAGGCGTTTGTGGTGTCTTGACCTCTCTCTTGTGTCCGTGTTTCCACGCCCTCTCTCTTTAACATGAATGCCGACCAACTAGCTCAGCTCTCTGTTATTTTAGCTTTACATAATATGCCCGGTGCTCGGTGTTCGCTCTTCGTACTGCATGAAATCGGTGCACGAGAAGCGCGAGTTTATTGGAGCCTTTGGCGGTCACTTTTTGTTTCTCTTGCTATACGATTATCTGAACGAACGCTCCTGCCAAAGCAACAATTTCAAGTAGTTCGCTGAGAATGTCTCGCTGTTAAGTAGCCAACATATAACTTTTTCCATTTATAATTCGGCCAGTCTAATCATACTCGAGTTTTCTTAAAAGAGGGGTCGGTACTATAACATTTTTCCTCTTGAAGCAGTGGCGTAGCGAGGGGGTGGCACAACGGGCCCGTGCCCCCCTCCCCCCGCCCTCGAAATAAATTTTTTTTCAGTGCATACTCAGCCCAAAATGGCACTCGACCACATCTACCTGCCCGGCCCTCACTTCAGATCAAGGAGGTGCCCTCCGCAAAAAGATTTCTTCCTACGCCCCTGTCTTGAAGGAGCTCAATACCGTGCGGATATGCGATGACATATCAGATTATTGTATAGTAGGGGTGCTTTATTATTACTATAATTCGACATGTACATACAGACACACAAGGACACATGGAAATAGGGCGTAATCAGGCTGACAGCTGCCACCTAGAGGGGCAAAAGGCCGGCCTACTCTTTCGGGAGGAGGGATGAGGAGAAGAAAATAGAGATAAGAGGAATGCAAGTAGGAATCTAAAAAAAGGGACGAATACTCGCTCTGAAATAAGTAAAAACGCGAAAAAAAAAAAACATCCTTAAACGGGCGGCCAGTTCCGGTTTATCGATGAAAATCAGTAGAGCTCGAAGGGCATGGTCACGCCGAGCAGCACACCCTCTGAGAAAGTGGTAATCCTCAAACGTCGCACACTTAAGTTCAATGAGCCTGTAGTCCTTAATTAGCAATACCGGCTGCATAGCGAATGCGGGTGGCTAATAACATCAGATAGGTAAAAAAAGTCATAGTTTCGCCGCAAGGGGCAAGCAATCAATGCGATAGCAACAAACTGGAGTGTTATACGAAGCAAGGCTCATAATAATATCTGGGGTTTAACGTCCCAAAACCACGATATGATTATGAGAGACGCCGTAGTGGAGGGCACCGGGAATTTCGATCACCTGGAGTTCTTTAACGTGCACCTAAATCTAAGTACACGGGCCTCAGACATTTTCGCCGTCATCGAAAATGCAGCCGCCGCGGCCGGGATTCAATCCCGCGACCTTCGGGTCAGCAGTCGAGCGCCATAACCACTAGAACACCGTGGCGGGGCTACGAAGTAAGGCTACAGCGAAGTCTTTTGGATCAGATCTCGCGCAACTCTACAAAACGCTGGTTTAAGCGATTACGACTGCTCCAGGCAGGGAGAGAAGTGGTTTTCGTGCTGTCTGTCGCCTTAGTGCGAAGTAACGGTTGAAAGCACAGTACGTATATGAGGCGTCTAGTGATGGCTGTCGAGATAGCGCACGCGCCAGCTCGCGCGGCCGTGCCCTTATGATAGTTCCTACGCAGTGACGCCAACGGTAGATGAGCCTTTTTTTACCGAGGCAACCGATCCTCCTGCGAACATTTCGGTTTACTTAGAAACGAGAAACCAGGGGATATTCGGCAGTGCAAACGCATTTAGTGCACATAATATTCAATATTTTCAGCGGTCATGCGGCAATGCACACTCAATAAAAGATTAAAGCAACAACATTATAAGGCGGACGCTGCCATTTCAGAAGCCAATCAGCACGAAGGTGGAAGACGAAAGACACATGTACAACAGGATCAGTGCTGAACAAAAGCACTGTCATTTCCTTGCATTAGGGAATACAGTACAATGGCGAGATTTCGGATGCGCGCCACATTTTGAAAGGGCGGCACAGCATAGTCGCTCGTCATACATTATTGATATTCGAAGCAGCAAATATAGATTAACTAGCCGACGCATGCTTAAGCGTATCGTGTCTGTCGGTGGCTGAGGAAAGAGACCTTCCGTGATGTGTATATGATTAGACAAACAAGCAGCTGTGATTCAGCGGCCAGCAGGAGTACGTGGTTAGTTGCTGTATGTTTGCTTATTTTCCTGCGTACGTTATATATCCCGGACACCTCAGAAAACAGGAGTACTTCACTTAGCGCATATCTGTGTCGCCTTCACGCCTTACCCTTTTTTGCGTGGTTATTGGTCCACTACAAGTCAGCCCCAACTAACCCATAAACTAGCCCTAAATACGTGTAAAGCTCTCCACGCAATAGACGTCTGCCTTTATAAAAATCACCAAGCTTTAAGGAACGTTATTTCTTTCAGTAATGCTTAGAAAAAAAAGCAAACAGCAACATCTACTTTGCGTGAAAGGGCGGGGAACGAAGGGAACAAGTGCTGTTCACATTCTCGGCGTGAGATGGAGCCGCCAAGGGTGTGCCGGCACGCTCCAGAATTTGTTGCTTTCAGTATTGTGTGTGAATAAATTGTAAAAGAAATAAATTATATCTTTGTGAATCAAAAAGCAACTTGTCTATACACAGAAGCATTATACAAATTTCCCGTGCAAAATGTCTAGAAAGAAGGGCAAGAAACTGCAAGAATCGCTGGCCGACATGGCTACATATTAGTCCTTAACAATATATTCAGAAGGGACGCAGGAACACGCCGCGGCTTCTGGCCATACTATGACACCAAGTACGTCCGCTATGTTCAGGGCAATACAATTGTGAATACGGCTGCGGAGTTGTCCGCGCATTCGGCAGGTGCTTTCATGGAGAGCTCCGATATTTACGCGAAGTTAAATACCAGCGATTTGCAAATAGTTTTCTCTGTCGGTCTTCTAACACTGCATGGGAAGGCTTTCGTTGTACACACTTCTTGTGAGCTGTTTTTCCCTGGAAGTGAAGTCGCTAGCTTTTTAGTTACGTAATCAGCTTCTAACGTCGCAAAATAACAGGTGCAATGGGTGAACTTGCAGAAAAGTACTTGTTGCACATTTTCGCTCCATGGTAATACACCTGTAAGACGCCAATACCTAGGGCAATGCGCAGACAGATTGTTCATCGACTCCATTAACTCTTTATGCGAACTTCGAATGTATAGCGCATAAGACACGGATGCCAAAAGATAGAGACGTCGACAGCGTTTGACGCTTGAGACGTGACGCTCGTGCTGTCTGCGTCGCTATCTTTTGGCATCCGTGTCTAATGCGCTACCCATTCGAAGTTATGCTACCAACCTGCACAACTCGCCACAATTGTCAGTATTTATGTGAAATTATTCTGCTTTGCAGTACGTCCTGCTCAACTGCCCGAAGATATCTTTGATGGAGTGGCATCCTTTCACAGTTACATCTGTAAGTAAGCGTTTCTCCGTTCTGCTTTTTCCGTACTGTTGCGTGATGTAACTTAAGACTACACGATAGAAAATAACAGATTTGTCTGTAGATTTCACTGGAGTAAAGTCACAGTGTTTACTATTAAGGTAGTTAAGAAATTGGAATTTTTGGAACTTATCAGCCATATAAAATTCAAGATTCAAAAGAAAAATGTCAATGCTTCAATTGCTACCGGGAAATTGTTATTCACAGTAACAATATTAACAGTATATATCACAAGAGAGCGAACATTTCGAATGATTCTAAACAATCCACAAATGATGGCGTCTTTTGATGATTTTACGAGTGAGAGATTGGTCTGTGTAGTGTGCCCATCAGGAAAACGACAAAGCATGATTCAGTCAAATATGAGATAAACTGATTTAAACCTGACTGGCAGTAGTTGCTGCAGATTAAGGGCTGCCACAGCAACCTTGTAAGCCGCAAACAACCATTGTTGCGCGGGCCAATAATATTATTGTTGATGTCGAGACATGCTGTGCACGCAATGCTTAAATGTCATAGAAGACAACAAGCAACGCTTTTGTCTTCTTCAGTTCTCCATATATTTAACCCCGTGACGTCGAGTATTACTTTCCCAATGATCTTCAGCCAAGATACCGAACTCACCATCTGCTTCTGTATATTTCATAGTCAATAACAAAATTTCCGTAACAAATAACTACCTAAAAAAATTAAAAAGTGAAAATCCCGGTGTACAATACACATTCGAATGGTATAGTGTCATTTGTTAATCAGATGATTTTCGTCGTATTTTTTTAACAAATCAGGCAACAGGTTACCTGCAAGTAAATATAACCATGTGTATAAACAAGGCACATGCGATGCACATGAATAAACATTTCTCTGGCGTATTCAGAAACTTTTCATGTGCATAGTGCGATAGTTTAATGCAGGGTAGAGATAAGCGGAAGTCTCACGTAGCCATTTTTGCCCGTTTTTCGCGTGATGTTACGGTGATTGTAACTATGACGATAAAGATGACGAGTGTTTTGCTAATCTATGTGTGCCGGCTGACTGTAATTGCTATATTCTTTGCAGTGTTGCTTTTTCACGCCTCTCTGCGAGAAACAATATATCTAGTTTGCGGTCTTCTCCGACCTTTCTCCTGCAGGAATGAGCTGTGCCTAATCTGTTTAAGACATACGACTTTAGAGAAACACCCTTTTATGAATCGTAAGGCATAATGTAAATTACATCATCATATTCTCTTTTGCTGGTTACTTAAAACGCTTAGAATTTGGGCAATATGACGATTCTGCCATAACCGGTGCAAAAAAAACCTCAATCCGCACTGACCTCCCACAACGGCTCCAATAGTAGAGTGGTTTAACAACCTACGGAAGTACGGTACGCAAATACGTTAAGGCAGTACGGTAGCGTTCCTCCTCTCCCATTCGTTGTGCTTAAGGTGCTCCCACTTCCAGTATGAGTGTGTCCCCCGAACCACAAGTTTCTTGTTAGCAACGCGTAGGCTGACAGGCAATAATGAGGCGTGACAACCTCAAAGTAAGTTTCGCAAAATCGTCTGTGGTGTTGGGGTGCCTTCACTGGCAAAAAGCACAGCGACCGGGAAAGGAGGAGCGGTACCGTCATACCGTACTGTATTTGCGTGCCGTATTTCCGTAACTTGCTAAAAGACTCTAGGGATGAGCATGACCAGGTGGCATTTGGATCTGCGAGATTGGCAGGCAGGCCTGCCCGTCTTTTTTCTTGTTCATCATCATCATCATCATAATCCGCCTGACTACGCCCACTGCAAGGAAAAGGCCTCTCCCATGTTCTGCCGGCCCTGTGCTTGCTCCTGCCACGTTTCTTGTTACTACGTAAGGGCTGGACTTAGAGTTAATAGAGAGTTTGAGAATTGGGGACCAACGACGCTGGGCCCCCAAGCTGCGTAGGGCAGCCTGCTCTTGCGTTCGAATGATCGGCAGAGTTTGAGAATCGGGCCAACGCAGGATGCGTTGTGTGAAGCACATGGAGCGCTACGCGTGACGAAATTTAAAATCATGCGAGACGCGGACCATACTCTCTAGCCACCGTAGCCATACTGCGCCGTTGCCCGCGCCGCGTCTGTCTTCTCGCTGGTGACCCAAGACGCCTTGGGGCCCCACGCTAGTTTTCAATTTTTGCGTCTCGGGTCAACGCGAACGCAAGAACCCAAGAGTGGCTTGGGTTCTGCGCATGCGCCCTGGCGGCTCGCAAGCTTCTTGGGTCTCAAACTCTCTAATTCTCAAACTCTCTAATATTATTGAACCCTTCTACGTTCATAAAGCAAATATAAAACTCTAGAATATCCTTTCTTAATGTATCCCCAGTATCTGGTTGTGTCGTGAAAAGGAAAGCCTTACAGAATTCCTACCATGTTCATTCGCTGATACTATGGTTTTCTTAGGCTAATCTTTTTCTTTTGTTTCTTCGTTGCAGTGTTCTAAAGGCGGGGACAACACATTCACGCTACACTTGACTACGAGCGGAGACTGGACAGGTTAGTTTGCTTTGACCATCTTCACACTACACGGCAATCTTCCTTACACTCAAACCTATGCACTCAATGTTCGTTTCGTCATTATGATGCACTAAACGGGAAAAAAGAGGCAGCTAATTGCACAGTTATAGGAAAGGTTGAAGAAAGGTGCGGGATGAACGCAGCATGTTTGAATTTATGCTACGTGGAGATGGAGTTCATTGATTCATTCAATGCTGTAGAACTATCAGCGATGCATACACTTTTGTTTATCTTCATTCCAGGCACAACATAGCTACATGCAATACTTTGCTCCAAGCACAATTCATAAGCAATGCCAGCAGCAGCTCGTACGAACACACGAACGTTCGTACGTATAGATTCTGGCGATTATTTCGACACAGAGGTATCAGCAGTGGGAAGACGACGTTCAATATTTGCAAAAGAATGTGTACACGTCTGTCGAGAAATATAACTCAATATAAAGCAAGGCTGGCTCGCCCAACATCACAAAGAACCGTCTGCTACGAGAAAAGAGTGAAAATCTGGCACGTGATGCAGTTGCGAAACGATACAAAATACTTCTTTGCACTAGGGAGGCGGACGTGCGATTGCAACCAAATGGTCCACTGCTGTTAGGGAAGAGACAGATCACAAAATTTATTTACAGTTGGACATCACGGAACCCTCCTCTTTCGACGGGCTGATGCTAAAGAAAGGTCGGACATAAGTAGAAAGTTTGTTGATGAAACGCAGAAGCCATAATGGTGAAGAGGGAAAATATATCCGTTGTGAACACGCGCTTAGGTAGTGGCGTATGGATACCACTTCCCTTCTACTACTCATGTGAAAGAGTTTTCATGAGAACAAAAGTACCAAAATGACAGCGTCCGATGCATATTCATATAACTTCGGGGACTTGTCGTGCATGCGAAAACCTCTATGCTGAGGTAACGCTAGGCTTTGATAGCATCAGCGGAATGTAAGAGCACATTACTAAGTTTTATACGTGGTAAATTAAGTCGACTGTTCCTGCATGTGTGATACTGCTGATTACGATTAAAGGGATTATATAGCGATATTGTTGCACCCATGGAGCTCAGCCCAGATTCCGTTGCGCCACTACCATCACACCCCATCGGCGCAGCAAAAATTAATCGCTTATTTTCATTTGACGTTGAGAAGAAAGCTTTATGGGTGCTTTTGTTTTTATAACATATGTTAGCTTTCTTTCTTGTTCGTCTTTTTGAAATTGCTACACCTACAGAGAGAGGCCACCGAACTGTTAAGAGGTCTTGTTGTTCACCTAGCAGTTGATGCCGCAGCATTACCGCTGACGCTGCCGAATGCTCCATGTAGAAGCCTAAGTTTTCGTTCCGCGGGTAATTTGACTCGGCGTTCTAGACGGTCCGCCATGTCGCTATAGAAAAAAAGAAGTCATCGTTGTTTCGCATGTCTAGAGTGGCGCTGTGGAGATACGGTGAATGTGTCAGCGCGTGGTAGCGCGCATTGTTTGATGGAAGAGAGTCTCGAAGCAGTGCTGCAGTAATAAGCGAGTTGAAGACGACGTGTACGTTTTTATTGTCATCGCTATATTAGAAACGCAAAATTTCAAAGCGCTAGCAAATAATGTAATTACAGATAACGCACAAATGCTGCTGACTTTCTTATTTCACTGCATTTACGCTATAGGTGTAATCAGTCTGGAAGGCAAAATCTAAACAAAATGACGCATATTTGCTTGAACATTCCATATTTGAATGCGCGTTTGTTCCAGTGTTTAAAGCACACGCATTTCGACTTGCATTGACTTATATTGACTCACACGTACCACAACATTCCGAGTTGCATTCGTCGATCTCATTTTTATCTCGTTTTCCTTTCAGGTGTGCTACGAACAAAGCTTGTCACCCCGAAAGTTTCTAAAAAAAGTGACAAGGCATCGTATCCGAAGTAAGTTTAATATCTCAGCTTTCAGTTAAGGTATCATTGGCCTAATGGTAGATATTTTGTCAATGCGCACAGAATTTAAAAGTGTTATTTGTAGCTGTGCGTAAGAGTACTCTGGTAAAAAATAATATAGGTACATATTTATGTAATGGTAGAATAGGCGCTTCAGTACTTAAAATGCAGTTTTATACTTCGAAGAATACAATGTGGTACTTAGGGCGTCTCAAAACTTATGCACTATATGAACATGTAGTATTGCCGTATTTTGATGCATTGTCTTGAAAAGCTTCCTAAACCATTTTCTTTGTGCCTGTTGAACGTTGCAGGTTGTACGTGGACGGCCCATTCTGTAGCAGGTCTGAACGGATAGGACGAAGTGCCATCACTATTTGCATCGCCGGTGGTATTGGCATTACTCCCTTTGTCTCGTTCTTCAATCACATAATGTAAGTCCTTTGGTTATGTGCGTTGCTTCAATTTATGTTACACTGATAACAACATGCTTATTTCTAATTACGCAAACAATGCTGAATTCAGTGTTCCAGTTAATACGATATCGCAAACAAAAAATCATCCGGTAATCTACACGTATCACACGCATTTAGAGAATGGGAAATATGTATAGGGTCGACCTCAATAGAACGGTGCTAATTTCATGCTTTTTAAATGCACAGCAAGAGTAATATCATATGTATAACGTCGAAGAAGACTTCCGAGGTAAGAGGATTCTAGAATATGAAGAAATGGCTAAGCATTAGCATAAAGCTACCACGTTGAAATTCTTTCTAAAGGGGCGCTGCAATATTTTTTGAACATAGTCAGAAAGCGATCCATATCTGTAGCTGAGGCTGGCGATTACTGTACTACACGCAGCAGGTAATCTACAGTTTCTTTGGAAAAGCGACCGGATGCTTTCTGCTCGGCAATATAACAATAACAACGCAGCTGGTGGGAGCAATGGGGCGCCACAGGTGTTGGCTGATTTGATGTACGGGGCCCTAGTCAACGATTTCGGAGGCGTCGCGCCGCGTCGTTTAAGTGCCTCGGCCACCCACAGGGTGCCGCCACTTGCCAGCGGCCCTCATGTCTGAACCAGAAGTATATAGCCGCCAATTCGCAATGGAGGATGGATGGATGCTATAAGCGTCCCCTTTATAAGGGGGCTGTGGCAAGTGTGCCACCAGGCTCGACAATAAAATCGTGTTTCTCATTCCCTTCTTTTTTTAATGTTGGCTTAATGTCTCTGCTTGAAATAAATCTATCTTACCACAGGAAAAAAAACAAATTCTCAGCCCAGTTCTCTGCCCTTTCCGGCAGAATGTCTTATTTTTCCCAATATTTATTTTTGTCCCTTCGCTCTAATTTTCTGCCACCAGTACTCTAACCGTTTCTTACTTATTTCAATCGCGGGTGTGTTCAGCTTTCCATTGTTGTTCCTAAAACCCAAGGCTTCGTGTAGGCTCGTGCCCAAACGTACACGTGGGTGGATATCTCCACATTCAATCAGAACATGCTCCGCCGTTTCCTTATCTTCCCCACAGCAGGTGCATTGTTCTTCTTCTTTACTGAATTTCGCTTTATAGACCCTATGCAAAATCTGCTGCCATCTAACGGCCGCTGGTGTGCATTTCCGTCATGTTTAAGGCTAAGCGCGCACCGCGTGTGCACACACGGAGCTTACGTATTAACGTGTGGCGTCTGCCAGGAACGGCAGTGCCGACATATTTTCGCTTACCGTGTTGCTCAGATTGAGAAATTTGGAATGCCGAAAAGGGGTTTACAGGAAACTAACCTCCATGTTATTAGATTTACTCGCAGCCTAGGAGAAGCAGCAGATCGTTCCGTTGCTCCGGCTACGGCTTACGACTAAAGCCGCGCTTACGTTCGCCGTTTCTAACAGATGCGGCATGCGACACCATCGGCGCTCACCAGAGAACACTCTTTCGTGTCATGCCGGAACGAGACAGTTTTCATGTGCTTGCACGCACAGACAAACCAACTTCGTGTACGAGCTTTCAAAGCTGCATCGCGGCTATTCGCGCATGCCTGCGTTGCTGTTGACGGCATTACTTGTTTATTGCCTTGCGATAACAATTCGATGTTAGACGGGTAGCTCGTGCGCGTAATTTGTTCTCAGCGAACGGACCGATTAAGCTGGATCGTGTTGTTGCAGTTAGTTTCGATTGTGGAGTTTTAACAGGGTACTGTTTGGTTGGATGCTTTGTGCGAATATAGCTTCACGATGCGTATTTTTCAAGCATTTTGAGTGCTACCACTGCCGAATTTAGAGGGGCAGCCCCACCCCTCGATTTTTAAATTTATACCCCCAAAACAGGACATATCAGGTTCTCCCAAAAGCTGATCCTCCTCCGAAAAAATTCTGTATCCGCCCCTTTTTGCGATGACATGTTAACAGATGCTTCAAGTGTGTGGCACTTTTCGTATAAAACTAAAAAACTAATGCTGTTCCGGGAAGTGTGTTACATTCAACTGTGAGTGCGCTATTGTTGGTTACGCGCTGAAGTGGTTTGCTGCAACGGCTTCAAATTGTAAGACACCAGTAGGCCCCGAAAGCGACGCGATTATTGGCCTGTCGTGTTACTTACGAGCACATGTCGGAAGGATATTGCATAAAACACCAGCTAATCGGCACCTACTTCTTGGAGCAACTAACACTTTTCATGTTCACTTTTCACGTGCGTGAGATGCGTAATTTCCTTACATTTTAATTGTACAGAAATTGTATATTTTTTATTACAAAATTAAAAAGGAGAACACTTTATTTACAATTAGATCCCAACACAAGGTTCGCACCCCTTATGAAATACGCGCGCTTTGAAATGTGTAAACAGCACTCTCTTACCGTCATCGCTGTGCCAAGTCGTGTCGCGCGCTAAACTCTCTTCCCAGTTATCCTACACTACACTTCAGAGAGCTAACAACGCTTTATTCACTACACCGAAAGCAGAGAGACAAAATTTATAACCTAGCGCATAGCTTCATTCTCAACTACGGCAGGCCTACATGTGACTCGGTGGCGAACTTGTAGCTTCGTTCTCGTTGTGAACTGCCAACGCAGAAAACCAGGAAATCCCGGTAATGTGTACACGCCCTTACACACTCGTCTGACATTTTTATGCCCCGATTGTTTACTATCAAATGAGATACGAGCAAGTCATAGCAGTGAGAGCAATACGATTCGGACTCAAACCTCCAACATGGCGCCGAATCGGTAGCTTCGTGAAACCTCCGACAGATTGCAGCAATTTTGCATAAGGTCCATAACTACACGTTCTAAGGCAACCCGATCCTCGCTTCAAACAGTAAAGCGCTTCCCCTTGAATTATCGTAAAATGTCTCCCTCCTTATTTCATTTTGCCCTTTCGGTAGTTACTCAGCTGTGCCCTGATATATTTCAGCTTTGCCCTTTCGGTAGTTACTCAATGCCCATAGACCGTCACGCCACCAAGCGGATGCCAGGAGGAGGGTTCGCAGACGACAAACCGGCAGCCGCTCCCTACTTCGGCTGTGCTAGACCGATTTCAATGCGTTGGCTAGAAAGAAACACTACGACTTTGCATGTTTCATAAATCCGTGAACAAACCGGGCCATCCGTGACAAGATAATTTTGGTTCCTTCTTGCGAGACGCGAAGTTTCGTGAAAATACGTGGTGAAGCACCCTGAGAAAGTCGTGCTGCCAATGATGGCACACAGCGTGCACATTTCAGCTCCGCGAAGTTTTCTGTGGCCACGCAGGTTAATGAAATGTTAGTGTCTTTTTCTGTCGAAACTCGCGCTATTTCGCTTTTATATAATATCCGTCGGTGTTTTTATGGTGTATGAAACCCATAACACTATACGCGGCGTGTCGCGTGAGCTCGCAATGTCCTCTTCTGTAATTGAATAATACCAGGGCCTTCGTAACAAGCAGGTGATACAGTAAACTAAAATGCCTTACATTTTCTCAGAAAAGAGCTGTATGAATTTTGCGAGCGACCATTCAGTCATTCGGGGCTGCGCTCGCTCCACGGCTATCGTAAACTACGACCAAGTACCGGCAGTGTTGCGGGCTCTATCTTGTCCTCAGCTGACTCATTCCGGCGGTGATTGATTGATTGATTGATTGATTGATTGATTGATTGATTGATTGATTGATTGATTGATTGATTGATTGATTGATTGATTGATTGATTGAATACGTGTATATCCACGTTAGTGGACCCCAGCCGGCGGAATTTGATCAGCAGCCCCGCTCTCAACGCCGTCCTTCACCCGTGCGTTGCTTTCATAGCCAGCGCTGCACTGCATGTTTGTCACGTGGCAACACAGTGCAAGAAAAGTGTTCTCTGAGTACAGAACGCGAAGAAGGCGAGGCAGCTCTCGGGGGAGGAAATTCTTTTGATTAATTTTGACAATGCTGTTCAGACAGACAGTGCACCTGACGACGAGGATTTTTCACTGGACATTGAAGGCTGTGAAACCACCGATAGCGACAGCGTCGATGAAGATGCTGCAGCAGTGATTCTCTTTAACGTGCTTTGCTGGTTAACCACCCCTGTTCCCTCTTCTTTCTTTCCTTTAATCTCTTCATCCCTTTCCCCCGGTGTAGGGTAGCAAACCTGACGGGCGTCTGGTTGACCTCCCTTTCATTCCTTTCTTTCCTCCTCCTCCTGAACGACAAGCTTTTCACTATCGTAAGTCTCTTTGACTGTACTTGATGCACAATAGTGTTCAGGGCAAAAGAAAAGCATAATTTTTATGATGCGATGCACGTAGCGCAATTTTTGTGGCCGCATGCTGCCAACAAGCTCGACAAGCGGAAGCGAAACGTGCAATCGCGTCCACAAGCCGCACCGCTCAGTTTGCCAAATAAACTTGACCATTGCCGTCCGAGCGGTGTCGTTGTTCAAAAATTCTTCGACGTTGCAAAAAGCTTGCGTGCGCATTCGTTTCGAGGTGTTCATTAAACCTTTAACATCCGAGAGAAGTGAACTGGGCACTCCGCGTTCTTCACAACACAAGTAATAGAGACGGAGCAACATGTTAGAAACCATCGTCGCGCTAAACATGCGGTCCTGTGCAGCAACGATGGCGTTACTCGCCAGTGGCCTATTACTACGGCAAATACGATAGGCAGGCATCGTACGTATACTTGGAGTGCCGTTCAGTTCATACGTTTTCTGTAGCGCGCACAGGATTTCGTAAAGCATCGTTGATGCACGGTAACGGGAGCCGAAATATAACCTCTCACACCGCGGAAAATAATGAGGTAGCGAGCGTTTCGCACTTTCCATGGTTTGGGCAAGTATTGTGGCCTGATGTCCACTTCAGTGCAGTTCATGACCTCGACGGTGAAAATGGCACGGGCCGTACGTGCGCACGTCCTATCTGTTCCTATGCTAACAACCGGTTGACCCTCCTCCGGGCGCCATCTTGAATCGCACAGCGCGCCACCTAAAGTTCGTGGGCATTGCAAATACGAGCGAAATAAAAAGAAAGGAAAAATATTGGAGATCATGACGCGGCGGGGGGGGGGGGGGCATATCTGTTGGTAAGCGGATCACCCCCTTGCCGCACCGAGCGAGGATGCCTACTTGTATACAGCATGTAGCTTTAGGCACGGATCGTGGTGCTCCTAAACAACAGCAATCGGAACGACCAATTCGTGCAGTATTAAGGCTTGCCCGCCAGACGACGTGACGTTCCGGTTTTTGCGAATTGCAAAAGCAATTTAAAACACTAATCTTATCGAAATGGTGGAAGAACGCATAATTCTATCGCAACAATTGTCACTTTCTATTTCCAGCAGTGCTTTTTGACAAGTTGTGGCCGGTTGTCAGTCCCTTTAACTGCGCTTGTAGCTGACAGATTCTAAAACTTTTTGCAGACTGAAATTCGTAAAACAACGAAATTTAGTACTCAGGTCATTCTTTGACAACTTAAAAAGGTGCAGCAGGGCCACTCAAACAGGAAATTTAAACAACTCCTTGTGTCGAACCTATCATTAGGTAAAGCGGTCGGCTAGTAGCAATTACCATTAAAGAGTAAAAAGCTTTGTCAATTTGACCGTCCCCTCCACCCCTTTTTTTTTTGTTACATCACACCCGCCGCGTTTTTATACTATGCTCGTACTGTGTATACTATGCTGGTACTGTACTATGCTCGTACTGTCCTCACATATGGATGTCCGACTTATATGTTACCAACTTTATAAAAAATAAATATGCATCAAAAAGCTCACTTGCGCGAATCACCGAAGAGCAAAATAACGAAATAGCGCACGGGAGTTTAACTATAGCGTAGGCGGTACTTGGGTGTCCCATTCTGTTTATTCAGCAGTGTGATGCACAATGTAGGTCGAACGTGGACCCTTCTATACACTAAATGTCAAGGCAATGCGGGCTGAGAGAGAGAGAGAGAGCTCTTTATTGAAATGCAGAGAATTTAGCAGGCGTGTGTAAATTCGCTGACTTGCTACTCTGCGTGGGGAAGGGGACTGAAAGACACAAAGAGAGAGAGAGATATAGAAAAAAATATATAAAAAGTGAAAATAGAATATAAAAGAGGTAAAAACACAAACTGAGTTTTTTGTATCTTGGGCGGGGACGTGTGCTGACAGTGACATTACGTGCTCTCAAGGTGTCAATAAAGTTTGTCGAGCTGACCGATGCTCTCTAAATATCTGAAGAGCAGTTTCATCGCTTGCCTCTGTTGCGTGGCGCAGGGTAAAGGGCCCAAGACACAGTCAATTGATAAGGTTCTTTCGGTCAGCATATGCATGCAATGTTCATAGAGCGCACGCTCTTCGGCATACGCTCGGCACTCCAACAAAATATGCTCGACAGTTTCTATAGAGCCACAGTTATGACAGTACGGACTTTCGGTTTGACCGAAGCGGTGCCGTAAACTGTTTCCATAAGCACTGTTTAGTCGAAGACGATGGTACAGAGTTTCGAGGTGTCGAGGAATTCTGCATGGGAGTCTTGTTCTTAGATGTGGGTCGATAGAGTAGAGGAAAGCATAATGATGTGTCGAAAGGTTCCAGAGCCTCTTGTTTTCTTCGGAAGCAAGTCTCTTAGCCAGCTGGGAAGCATCAGATTTAGTGAAATAGGTTCGCCTACAATTTCGGTTTTGAAGTCCTTTGCGTGCCGCTTCATCCGCTTTTTCGTTGGCCAGAATACCGCAATGAGCTGGTATCCACTGAAATGTGATTAAGTTACCTGTGGTAACAGCCAAGTGGTGTAAGTACGCTATATCAAATGAAATCGGATGATGATTTGTTTTCTTTAAGAGGTTGAACAGTATCTGGAGAGCTGCCTTGGAGTCGGTGAGGACCACCCATCGGTTCGGCGTTTGAGGTAGAATGTAGAGGACAGCTTCTTTGATGCCATGAAGTTCAGCTGTCGTCGAGGATGTCCTCCTCTGTAGCCGATAAGATAGCATTTGTCTTGTGGAGGGGACATAGAGGCCATAGGATGACGTCTCCTGAGTGGTGGAGGCGTCAGTATAAATATGAGTGTGCTCGGCATAGTGCTCGGCTAAGTAGAGGAGAGTAGTCTGCAGCAGTGCGGTCTGTGAGATGCGTCTCTTTGCTCCGTTGATGCCTGGTACAAATGGTTTTATATCAAGAGGTGAAAGTGTCCAAGGAGGAAATCTCGGAGGCATTGTTTGCAGTGGCTGTCGAATAGTAGTAAGTTGCAGCTTTTGCACGGCTTGTCAGAATGCAGAATTGCTGTGGGTAAGATGTGCGCGGTACAGAAAATTCTTCTTCCCTTGTATGAGATGTCGAAAATGAGTGCGCATGGTTTCTTGAGTAGCGATAACTTCTAGCGGAAGACATCCTGCTTCCGCTACAGTTCCCGAGGTTGATGAGCTCTTCGGGAGGCCTAGACAGATTCGTAGGCAATTGTTTCGTGCGGCTTCTAAAGTTCTCTTGTTTGCTGGTGATAATCGGTGAAGCACCGGTAGGCAATAGCGCAAGGTACCTTCAATGTACGCTTTCTCAAGTAGTACCATTGAGCGGCAATTGCACCCCCATCGTGTCCCCGCCATGAATTTGAAGAGTTGCGTTGCTGCAACTATCCTCGCTCGAAGTTTCTTCACCTGAGCAGACCAGGAAAGATTTCTGTCGATGACTATTCCAAGAAATCGCTGAGACCGTACATAGATCAGCGGCCGTCCACCGAGGAGGAGCGGATATTTGGTCATTTTCTTTCTCGTGAAAGCGATGGCTGTGCTCTTTTCTGGAGAAAAGTGTAGACCTCGGGGAGCCAAATACGTGGAGAGGTTCCGTAATGCTTTTTGAAGGCGTTGTTTGGTGATGTAACGCGAAGTTGAAGCGCTCCAGATAGAGATATCATCGGCGTAAATCGTGATATGCACTCCTCGCGGCAATATCCTTGTTATATGTATGAGGGTGAGCTTGAAAACTAGCGGACTGAGCACAGCACCCTGGGGTACGCCCTTCTCTACGGAGTAGAACTGTGTGGGACCGTTTGGAGTGCTCATATATATCTTCCGTTCTTTTAGGTAGCTCTCAATCCATTTGTACAACCTTCCTCCGAGGCCAAGGCTGTCCATGGCTGCAAGAATGGCATGGTGAGAGACTGAGTCAAAAGCTGCTTTGATGTCTAGGAAGACAGCTATCGGTATGCGTCCAGCAAAGAGGCCCTCTTCGAGTGAAGAGGCGAGGGTGATGACATTGTCGATAGCTGCCCTGCCTTGGCGGAAGCCGTTCATTTCTTGGGGAAATTTGTCATGGCTTTCTAAGAACCATGCCACTCGTTTATGAATCATTCTCTCCATAAGCTTGCCAACACAACTCAGCAGGGCGACGGGCCGGAAAGAGACGTAGCTTGTTGGCTCTTTACCAGGTTTCAAAATCGGCACTATTTTCGCGAGTTTCCATTCTGCAGGGACCTCGCCAGACAGCCATGAAGAATTATAATATTCCAGAAGTCGTAGGCGGGAGGCGTGGGGTAGTTTTGCGATGGCTTCGTAGCTTATTTCGTCATGGCCGGGTGATGTGTGCCTGTTCGATTCACTGATAGCAGTGTTCAGTTCTTCAATTGTAAAAGGCAAGTCCAATGCTGGCACTGCTGCTCGTGAGTTATCAGGCTGATTGGCTGCGGAAGTGGTCCAAGGCATTCAAGTTGCTTCTGATAGCAGTGCGCAGTATCCTTCTGAGAGTTCTTTGAGGGATTTTCGTTCGTGGAAAGAGAGTGCGGCGAAAGGGTGAAGCTGTTGGAGTGGCGTGCGCATGCCTCTAAAGACCCTCCAGATTTTAGCTACCGGTTGACGAACATCCAGCGTGGAGCAAAAGTCACGCCATCTTTGCCAGCTACGTTTATCCAGGTAACGTCGGATATGACGCTGTGTCCGTCGGCAGGCTCGAAGGTCTTCAAGACACTTTGTGCGCAATACTTTCCTTTCAGCTCGCCTGCGAATGGCACACAGTTTTTCAAATTCCTCGTCGTTTGACGGAAATCTGTCATTCTTACATGAAACTCGTGTGCATTCTCTTAGGCAGTGAGCCATTGTAGAAAGTAAATCGTCGTCCTTGGTTGCAGCAGTGATTCCTTTGCTAGCGGCGTCTTTGTATGCATCCCAATCTGTAAATCTTGTAACTAGTTTCCTTGATGACGTCTTCGCACCCACGGCTGATATCATTATTGGGTAGTGGTCACTCCCACGTGTTTCCAAGTCGGTGAACCAGTGAAAATTACGGGCAACTGAGCTTGTTACGAGGTCACGTCGATGCTGCTGGTAGACGTAGTGCCTCGTAGGTAGGTGATGCTGCCGTCATTTAGAGGTTCAATTGAATGCTTTGAAAGTAGTTCTGCGAGCTTGGCTCGTCGCGCACAAATATGTGAGCTGCCCCAGATTTCATTGTGGGCATTGAAATCTCCACAAATGATGTGTGGAGAAGGTGTCCTTGAAATCAAGTTTTCAAGTCTTGAAGCGTCGAAAGGCCTGCCTGGCTCCAGTATACTCCAATCAGGGTGTATTCTTGTTTACCTATTAATGTAATGGCGCACACATATTCATTGTCGCTGTGGGGTGGGATGTCGATCTCGGAGGCCGGAATATCTCTGCGGAAGCCTATTAGTAGCCTACTGATATTGTCAGGTCGTTTTGAGTGATGAAAATAATATCCGTTCATTCTGAAATGAGGTCCGACGCGTGATTCAGAGATGACGATGAAAGGGATTTGGTACGCTCGCACCAGTTGTCGGAAATCCGAAAGCTTCGAGCGAAGCCCGCGAGCGTTCCACTGTAATATGGTGCATGTGCGAAAGATTGTATGGATGGTCAGTTCAGGTGAAGATGTCGTTGGGGAAGCCATGATTAATACTGCGAGGGAGCGCGCCCCTGCGGAGCGTAAAACGTCGACACCAGCGGCTCCATTGTAAGGATTGCTTCCACCTCTGGGAGACTTCTTGACGAGGGATTTCCGCGGACAAGGGCTTTGATGGCTGCAAACAACATCGGTATCAGTATGCGTGTAACATCTTGGTCGGTGTTTCCGAGTTGCTGCCTCTCGCAGTTCACCTTGTCCTGTTGAAGCGACTGAGACTGTTGACGGCCGTAATCGCTTGGTGGGTCTTGTGAGACCGGTTGCGGTGGTTTCGATGAATGCAACAAGCCCATGGATTTACCACGTTTCTTTTTAGTAACATCGGCGTATGTGTTACCAGATGTCTTTTGGCTTTGTAGTGATTGTTCCTGGGAGACGTCTGTCACACTCGTGAATACCACTTCAGGGTTAGGCGGTGGTTCATTACGCCTCGGTAGTTTTCCCTGTGCTTGCTCCAACGTGCGTGCGAGTGTAGCAGCCTTCTTTTTAATACATCCTCCATATGAAGCAGGGTGTGGACCACCACAGTTTGCACATTTAGGTTGAGCTCTTGAGGTGCACTCCTTGTGCGAGTGAGGCCCAGCACACACTTTGCAGCGCACCGGGCCAGTACAGTGTCTCGATATGTGACCATGTCTTTGACACTTGTAACACTGCGTAGCTGCCCCGTGCTTTCAGACCGTACTTTCAGAATGAATACGCCATAGTCGGCGCATGTATAGAAGGCTATATAGCAATGAAATTCTTCTGAGCCTATGACTTAAGAACAGTTGTCTTGTCTTTATTGGTGCGACTTTTTTAGCCCAGTAGCTTTTATCGCACAGCTCAGGAAGTTGCACGACGTGTCGACGGCTGTAACTCTTCTGAGACATTTTAATGCAGGATTAGTGATCACTGATCACTTGTTTCCTGCAAGCGACAGCTCTGAAAAGTAAACAAAGGGCGGCAATAATAAATAATTAAGTTTACCGTCATGATACATCTTCATTTATTGCATGTCAGACGTACAAAGATCTGTATTTTCTGGAATTCCTACTGCAAGCCTGCACATACTGGATATGCGGCACCTGATATCTTTTTTTTTTTTCAAAAGTACATGAAATATGCGATGGCAATTTTATCGCACTGACGCTGGTGCTACACACGCTACGATATTTGGCTTTCGCGATTGTCGCTTCACACGATTAATCTAAACAGTCAGGCAGTTCATACACGCCTCACAGTTTATTTAATAAATCGCGGTGGATTTGCTGCCCTGCAGTGAATGATATTGCTACTCGGTATGCTATCACTCGAGCGCTACCGACCAGCTGCGGGACGGACGTTGCAGATTTCCTTCTTTACGACATCATTCTCCAGCATGGCGCTCCTCGTCACTTACTCACAGATCGTGGTCGCTGCTTCCTGTCTCGTGTGGTTGACGACTTACTTCGATCTTGTGCTACTCGTAACAATATCAAGCGCTTCTGACGACAGAAAAAAAAATTAAATATTCCAAACAGCACAAGCTAATCGAATGAAAGACAATCTATGAACTTTTCTCAAAAGGTATTGTGTTCGCTTTTAAATATGTGTGGTGTTCTTTTGTAGAAATAGGTACATGCGAAATAATGACAAAATTGCACAATAGTTTAGGAAGTAAGCTCACTGTTAGGAATGCCATTTTTGTTCAGCTAATTTATTTATTTGTGTAGTTATTTATTTACTTATATACTTATTTATTTGTCTTGTCCTTGTGACATTCGCGACCTGATACTGTTGCACGAACACATGCAGCCGTATGTGCTATTAAAAGCAAGAACAAAACAAACATACAAGCTTAGGCGACAGTGCAAAAGAAATCAGCCAAGTAAGAGCACCGAGCGTGGCAGCAGGGGAGGGCACGCTGGAAGATGATGTACGGCACGGTCACATAAGAAAAACATTTATCCATAGAGTTGACGCAAGGAGTTATGATCAAAACAACTCGGCTATGTGGCAAGCCGGAATACGCAGCGCTCGAAGTTAGCAGCGCTCTGCAAACAATAACACAGCGCGCTGTGCTTACCGAAGTCAGACAGTCCTGTGATGTCCCATGTACATACGAAATCCTTCAGCTTGAAAGAACATATTGGCCACGTACACGTAACTCCTCCTCCCCGATTTACGGGGAGGAGGAGTTATGTGTACGTGCGGCAACGACAACACCAAAGGAAGCCATTTATTACGCAAGGAAAACGAATATTCTGCCAGAGCCAGTTCGCGAGGCTAATCATGGAGGGGGGAGAACCAAAGGACAAAAAGGGAAATAGTGTTCTGTCCTGTTTTAACTGGCTTGCTGTGGAGAGGTTGAGGTTTGTATTACTTCGGCTACTGCATTTCTATAAGTTCTGCAGCAAAAAAAGAAGAATAAAGTGGTTACCCTAAATAGAAAACGAGGACCCGAAACAAGGTAAAAAAATAACATGGTAATGTACAGTTCGCCTGCAGGACTTCACATTGCAGTAAAGCGTCCACACAGGCGCACACACACATTTGCAGTTCTGCCTCCAGTATATGGACTACCGCATCATTTCGTATATAGCAACACATAGCTGTTCATCACATGTGTTTATCTAGTCCAGTGTCCACTAAGAAGTCTTTCAGGAAGATGTTTTCCTTTTGCTGAAGATGCTTTTCAGGCCACGGTCTAAGCAGTTTCGGTAATGTGAGGGGGCGTCTGTTTCTTCTCCAATTTTTCTTTTTCATTGGCGTATTTTACGCATTCCAAAAGAATATGCCCAGCATTCTCGTCTCATGGAAAAACTAGAGCATGCGAATGAACAGTAAAGGAAGTAATAATGCGAACATTCATTGCAGTTGCAAATCCGGTTCGCATCCTCTAGAGGTATATTGCACCAGAACATTCACCGCCTGCCTTGTAAACATGGCATGATTGTATAGCGCTGACAGCGAAAAATTCGTTTTCATAATTTGATTTATCGAAGCAATATTTATTTAACTTTGTTTTATAAACTTGTTCTTTTGAAAAATCTGTACCCTGCTCACTCAACACAGTTCGGACTTACACCTTCACAGTTAGATGTACATAGTTGGATGTATTGCTTCAAATTGGATGACGATTCCCATTCAAAGTAAGGTGGGATCGATGGCTGGCTAAACAACGGTGCTCCGTCAAAACACTCTAATGTTCTAACCATTAGGCCCCAATCCAACGTGCTTCTTTGCTGGCAATGTATCTCTTTGAAACGTACACTTGGCTTCGCTTATAACGACATCACCACGTAAAAATATGATCAAAGCAATAAAAGATGGCCGGCGTTAAAAAAACTTGCTCGTAATATCTGTGTGTTATTCTTTCGAAGACACAAATATGTAGCGAAAAAAATGGTGTTTCATCATTGAGATATGATTTTCAAATTGTATACGTGTTACGCTTGATTTTACTTGCAACTCAACACACTGCCATTTCCTTTGGAAGCTCCTAATGCTTATACTATTTCCAAAGGCAATGCGCAGTTATTGAGCACTTCACCAGGTATCGGGACAGAACTTCATCTGCTTTTAAATAACCCGTGACTGAAATATGCGCTGACAAGTGCCACGTCCTCGGATTTTTTATGCATAAGTTTTGGCTTGCACTAAAATGAATAACACAAAAATGTGATGATTATTCAGAAAAGAAAGATGGTTAAGGTTGTGATACGAGAGATCTTTGAGCCAACCGTTTCCTTAACAGACCTAGCAACAACTTCATTTTTGGCATTTATACTTTGCAGCTCTTCGAAGAACGTGTTGCGAGTTGAACGACTGCACTTAGTATGGGTCAGCAGAAGCATCAGCATGTTCGCAACATTTGCGGATCACCTGACCAACTTACACTTTGAGGTACTGTGCGCCTTACCAACTCACGCGAAGACCTTGCACGTCAAATTCAGTGGTTATGTGAGCACCACACCTAAAAAATACCTCAGGCATATACATCAGTGGTCTCTTTAGTCCAAGTGCTTGTCATTTTTTTATCTTGAATAAATGGCAGAAAGATGAAATATATTTCTACAGCCGCTTGCGTGTTGTAAGTGTTCTGAAATGGCAATTACCCTACGGATTTACTCGTAATCATTATAATTGTGGGATGGTGGAACGCTTTTATAGCAGCTTAGATGGAGCCATGAGGTTCCTTCGTTATATAGGTTAGTTTTTGTGTAACTGTGTTTTATTGTTGAAAACGGCCGCTTCTCTTGCAGCACATATCATAGTGTGACATCTGTTTGTAAAATATATGATGTTTGATAAGCAGCAGCTTACATCAATCCACCAAGTATATGAGCAATTAGTCGAGCTCGTTACTTACCTAAACATCTATGTTAAGTCACCTCATAACATATTATAACGCTAGCAAGTCTCGAATGTGACATTGAAAATCGCACCAGCACTAAGACCGCCCGCGTTCTAGATTCGCCAAAAAAAGTCTTAAAAATGGCATCTCTGGGTGTTTTCATAATTTTCGAAAAAATTAAAACTAATTTTACTTGTGCTTGAGAAGTTACCTTCGTTTCATTATTCTTGTCTTGCATGCCAAAATATTACTGTCATAGTTCATAATGCCCTTAAGTGTGAATGTTGACTTTGTAGTTGTTGAACCTATGGAGTGAAAACAGAAACTAAGCTAGATTTGATCTTTTCAAGAAAGTGTGTTTTTAACTGTACGCTTGTAGAGTCTCTTCAGAAGGAGGCTAGCTCCGAGATGGCGCAAGTAGTAGTGCTGTAACCCTGTGTATTAACAGCGCTATCATACTTATTAAAGCACACTTTTTTTTGCCTGTTCCCCGCAGATGTGGCGACAGAACTTGCCTGATTTCTTCACTATGCACCTATATGTGACGCAAGGTAGCCCGCAAGAAATTATTTCGGTAAGCACATTCCCTGTACAGTGTTAATATTCCGTGCTTACAAAGAGTTCGCTCCTTGGCTGCGATGCTCAATAACGATTCATTCTAAAAAGACAGGGCGTGCAAACACGGACACAAGAAAGAAGTCAGGACACCATAAACGCTTCTTTCTTGTGTCCATGTTTGCACGCCCTGTCTTTTTAGAATGAATACTTACCATCTAGCTCAGCTCCCTGTTATTCTAAGCTTCAATAACGATATTTTAAATTCTCATTGACACTCCGCTAACACCAAATGTAATACCACATATAACATATTTTCTACCACGTCACGAAAAAGGCTCGATAGGTTAAGGCAAAATAAATTTTGCATACATTTGCTTGTGCTAAAAGAGTAAACTCTGTTCAAAGTGCAGAGAGATCAAGCAGTACTTTCTAGGCGCATTTGTACTTTTATTTTACTTATTTGGTGATTGCTTACAATGTCGCCAGAGCCGTCGTTCTAACACTGAGACTAGCCCTCGTCAGCGCTTTACCACAGGAAAATATTATCATCTCACGCAACCCTTGTATCATTTACAGGAGGAGAATTAGCTAGTGCGCAGCAAAATAAGGTCCAACATGTCTTAATGAAGTATATTGTGCGCGCACTAGATGCTGCTAACGTAAAATTGCTGCTGCCCTCGTGACAGGTGCCCACGTCAAAATGTTGGCTCCGGTAACAAGCCTCGATCGTCCCCTATTGATCAACATTCACCCTGGAGTGATTATCAAAGTAATCATATGGAGTAATACAGATCTATGGTTAGAGTAGAAATATCAAATGACAGATTTTTTTGTACGTGAGTAAAGTGACAAAAGAAAACACACAATGTATTTTGTTCTTCGTCTCGATGACCAGTTATAGTAGACGTTGTCATGCGGAAAAGCGTCGTTCCGTGATGGTGGTTTTTGCATCCTCCTGATCTGTGTTGTGTATTTTGAACGTGCTTCTCAACGGCATCTTTATGTCACGCAGTTTTTCACGACTTGTTTTTTTGCTGTTTCGGTTGTCTTTCGAATTTTTTCTTATGTTCGACATTCAGAGAACCATAATCGGCACAGGGAACCTTGTAGACAACTCCGGGTACTGCAAGGAGCCAATTTCATGATGCCGACTCCTTTCATCAGCTTCCACAACGGCACATGCGCAGTTTGTATACCGCGTTATAAAAAAGTCTCTACACTGTATCGCGAGTTCGATGAACAGAGGGAACGGAGCCGCTCCACAGTTTGGTTTCGAGCGTACCATTCTGTCTTCTAGTTGTTGGGCCATTAGTTGTCGCATGCAGCAAATAATGACTTGGCACCTTATGCAGCATGCACTATGCTGCACGATGTCCCATCAATATAAGGACTGGATAAGTGAGAATAAGAGTTTGAGAAACGCCATGCTGTGTTTGTCACATTGATCAGTGACCTGTTTTATCAATCATGTTTACAGATGATCACACAGTGTTCCACCGAACTTTTGAATTGTCAAAGTTATGCTAACGTGTGCAGACGAATGTTCTAACCACGTGGCACCGTCGCAACAATCGCACAAAAGTAAAAACCACTAGGTGGGGTGATGCGGCACCCTTACTTTAAGCAGCATTGTGCACGCAATTCTCCAAATGTTGTCGACAAATACTTTGGTAGAAGAGTGCGACGCTGGCGCTAGTCCGTACGCCGATATAATTAAGAGTAACGGCGAAATGGTATAATTGAAAAGCTAGCCCGATCAAACTATAAGAAAGCGTGTTTGGCGACGAGAACTCAGTGTTGCTCGAATGAATGGCAGCAAAGATCGGCGTAATAATCTCGTTTGCGTCATGCAGGAGCACTCTGAGCAAACCAGCACAAAATTTCGGCGTGTAATACAGGCATCACGTACAGAGGCGCCGTATCGAATGGTCATCACGTAACAGTAGTCGCTGAAATCACCACCATATAATCGGGACTCTCACACGCATGCACCGTGCGGCGCACCCTTTCTTTCGCTCGGAGGCCTGTCTGTGTCTGTGATCAGCGAACTTTGTGATTGATGTGACATATCTTGAAGTGATTGTTTCTGCAGAATGAATTTTGGCAGAAGTACCAATTACTCGCAAACCGGATACGCGTCGGAAGACCGGATTGGTCACGTCTGTTTCGTGAGTGGCAGACGGTATACCAAAGGTGAGCTTTTCAGGCCTTATCTTTTCCTGTGTGACCCGATCAGCATTTTGATTGATAACATTGGGACCTTGTACACCAAAAATATCTTGTAAGTCTGTCAGTCGCAGAGGCGCAGCAGCAGACCCAAAACATTGAGTTT
This sequence comes from Rhipicephalus sanguineus, assembly GCF_013339695.2. Taxonomy (NCBI): domain Eukaryota; kingdom Metazoa; phylum Arthropoda; class Arachnida; order Ixodida; family Ixodidae; genus Rhipicephalus; species Rhipicephalus sanguineus. The sequence continues at coordinate 41,442,408 of NC_051181.1, read as the reverse complement.
GTGCTGACATGCCACTCGACAAGGTGGTATGAATTATAGAGGCTGGAATGAGCTTAGACTGGCGTTGCAATTGTAACAGACAACGTGAAAGGCAGGCATGTCAATAGAATTACTGCCGTTTTTGTTTGTTTAATGTCATACACGAGCGGACTTCACGAGCGTCTGCGAACTACCAGCGCGTCTTTCTGTTGTGTGCGTTCACACTAACTGTTCAACTTTTCTCCCCCTCCCCCCCCGCCCCCCCCGTGTAGCGTTGTCAACCGAGCCAATGCTTGGTTAACCTCCCTGTCTTTCCTCTTCGTTTTTCTCTCTCGGTTAATGAAGGAAATGTTACTTTTAAGGGCTCGTTTTTCTTTGTTATACACAATATTAATGAGAACTAACAAACAGCAATGCCAAGGAAAGTATAGGGGCTGTTATTTGTAGTAATTAGAATATAAATGTGAAGAAAGTAAAGTGGACGAAAAGATAACATGCCGCCGGCAGGGACTGAACCTGAGACCTTCGAATAACGCGTCCGATGCCCTACCACTGAGCTACGGCTGCGGTCATCTCCCCGTCCACTTTATAGGATTTAAACTTAGGGGTGTTAGTCAGCGCCAGTCGCGTTAATGCCATACATAAATGAGCACTGACATAAAATTTTGAAGGTCAGATATATTTGTGTGCACGCGCACACACGTCATCTGTAGGGTAGTGATGGCGCAACACTTGCGTGTGGTATCCGAACCGTATGTCGACGCAGCATATTTTAGGCTTGAGGGGATCGGCCCGTGTCACTTGGGCACACGTAATATACGGCTCGCCCACCACACGAGTCCACATAACTTTTTTTCATTCATTCATTCATTCATGCATTCATTCCTTAATTCATTCATTCATTCATTGCTATGGCTATCAGTGATTTTTTTGGTTAAACGTGCCATTTGCTTTCGGTCGTTTGCTTAAAGGATCAAATGGAAATTTAATTTACTTTTTGCAGTACTTCTTATTGTATAGGTGATGACTAGAGCTATTGGAAAACGCAGCACAACCATGCAGTATAACCAGCTCAACCACGGAGGCTTCTAACTATGACTAAAGCTAGGTGTGCCGATAATCAATTGGCGTCGTTAAAGAAGGTACCTGGCCGCGGCAGCAGCGGCAACTCCTCATGTACGCATGCTGACGTACAGCGATCACGGCAACTCTCCCGTAGTTGTCTGCATAGCACCATACAGCACGATTGTACTCTAAATTTTCTCTGTTAAAATGCGGTAACACGACTTATAATTGGCTCACTGTGCGACTGCGCCGTCGACAGGAAAGCCGTTTGAGAAAAGTGTAATATAAATTGTGCGATCTTCGAGGGCGTCTACGCGCTTGTTCGGCAAGAGTGTGTTCGAATACCGACCGGTGGCAAGTGACATACTAGATGGCGCCCATTTCTCCGACAGCGCCAAAGGCAGAACGAGCCCCGCGATCTGCAGCGAGGCAGCGTTCTTTCTGGCCTTGGGTTGGCCGATAAACTGTTGCAGCGGAGCTGTTATGCTTTTCGTTATGCCGTTACAGGTTCGCATAACCTATCATCATCATGAATGGCCTGCACCTTTCTAGCGCGTACAACGCAATAACTCGGCCGGCTCGCGCTTTCTTCGTCTTTTTCTTCATCTACTTCTTCGCTCTCAGAAGATGTACCCCGGCGCACGCTCTCCCGCTGCGTCGATTTAGCCGCGTAGGATGCAATAACTCGGATGGGTGAGAGAACGAGTACAGAGAGAAAGAGAGAGAGAAGGAAAGCGATAGAAAGAAGGAGAACGATTCTTGGGGGAAAAAAATTCTTGATGAGGCTGGATTTGAACACGCGTACCCAAGCTTTGAAGGCGAGCATCGTAACGACTCGTATATGCAGGCACACTAGCAGAGCAAGACACGCGTGCGCACGAGGGGGCAGTGGGGGCGGCAGCCCCTCCTAATCACCTAAGAAGGCAAACGTGCCCATATCGTTACTCAGCCGGAGCTGCCCCACCATTGCTTGGAGAGCAGGGTTGTGGCCACGCAGGTTTTTGGGGATAATGGCAGTCCAAGAACTGGTTACTTGCCATCTTTACCACCGTGAAGCGAGGGACCAAATGCAGGCCATTCTGAGAAGGATGTCATTGCTTCATTTACACTTTTTCATCCATTGTGTTTAGGACTCGACCAACGGGGGAGGGGGGTCTACGATGAGACATTGTCCCTCCCCCCCACCCCCCAATGGCGAATCCTGCGCACGCCTATAGCCATGACTCTTCCTCAGCATTCTAGTACGACTTCATGATTTCCGCATCCCTCCTGTGACTGTCTGCAAATCGATTAATCAAAAAGGTTTAATGGAATAAGTCTATTACAGAAAATACAGATGTCGATGACGATTAAGTGTTTAGCGGGACACTTTTCATCGACTCGTTATTCATCGATATTGCCGTCCCTCAACCGACGCGAGTCTGAGTTGATGTAGTGAGTGTGCTGTCCTGCGCCTCATCCACTGAGAGCTTAGACGTTAAGAATCGCATGATTACTGCAAGTTTTCAGCCGAGGAAGCTGCTTACGAGACTCGGTCTACATGATGACCAGTGAGTCTACAACAGTGCCAAAACCGGCTAAACTTATGGATGAAGTGTGAATAAGGGAGGACCGTACAATGAATAAGATACCCTTGACGAAACCTGGCTACACATAAACCGAACAGTGTTGTCACATCAGTGATGAAGGACAGTTTACTAGACTTATTAGAAAATATTAACAAATGATGTAACTTCCGCAGTAGTCACTAGCATGCGCCGTACTGCGCTCTTCCCAACTAAACGCGCTCACACGCAGTGTCAACCTGCGGAACGGGACGTTATTATGTACACATAAATGTCTTGCAATTGAGCCCGACTGGCTGTGTGTTTGGCTGCAGTATAAGCCTCGTGAGAGGGAAAAATATTACCTGCCGAAAAGAAAGTATTGCGCTACCGAATTCATGACTCTATGAGTGTGACTCCAGAGTAGCGGCGCGTCTCGGCCTATAACTTATTTCAAAGTAAGTTGGGTCAGTTCGTAATTCTGAGTCAGCCCCGAGCCAGACCATTTGCCTGCGAGGTCCAGTTGCGACTAGGTTGAGTGAGTGAGTGAGTGATTGCGGCGCTATTTTTGGCTAGTTTGAATGCATCAAAACTAGGGGTGTACGAATATTAAATTTCTCGAATACGAATCGAATACGAATATCCATCTTCGAATATCGAATCGAATATCGAATATCAAAGGAAAAATGCCTCCACAGTAACAATATTTTATTTAACATGTAGCTATTTGAAAAAAAAAAAACATTAACAACATTAACAGCCTGACTGGCAACACAGCATACACTGCAATCTCCAGAACACAATGTCCAGGCTAGCACAATGCACATGAAAAGGTACGCTCGCTTGGAACAGAAGTGGCTGGTATAGGGAGTTACATGGGGCAAAGCTTTGCCAGACTGGGGTATCTGAACAGTCCGCCACCAGTCACATGGGTCACTGTCTTTCTTCAGAAGTGGTCCCGCATAGTGAATGAGTGGTAGTGCGGCACGTTACGGCCGCCTAATATTGAAAATGTAGGGTTACATGATCGCCAACAGCTCTGCACGTCGGAGATGCACCAGCAATAAATCACACGTATTGGGGCGCTCGTCGCAGGCAGATATCGTGCCTCCGTGTACTTACGATGTTTATCGCTCCTCTCGGCAACGTTTTTAGCGATACGAACGCAGCAGAAATGTGGAAGACGAGTTATTTTACGCATGATAATCGAATCGCATATTCGAATTTTTCGAATATTCGAAGCTATCGAATATTCGAAACTTTTCGATACGCGATTTTCGAATCGAATACGAATATTTCGATTGTAATATCCGACGAATATTCGAAACTTTCGAATATTTGCACACCCCTAATCAAAACTAACCCACGGCCTCGTCTGTGAGGCTAGAAACGTCACCTATGCATAGGCGATAGGGCAACAAGTGTTATTTGCTTTTTTACCGAATATCTTGGCTATCGAGCACTCGAACGTTCATTTCTTTATAGGCTAGCTTGAGTGCTGGCTGATTTTGTCCACATTGTGGTTTTATTTATTTATTTATTTATTTATTTATTTATTTATTTATTTATTTATTTATTTATTTATTTATTTATTTATTTGAGTGCCATATTGGTGCCCTGTTAGGCGCCATCGAGGTACCGTTATCAGCTCGTCGCAACGTCGTATGCTTTATCCTCAACAGAGCCGCCTGAATCATGATGGTGTGTAAATAAGGGAAATAAATCCCGGTTATATTGAGATTGCATGCTGTTCAGAGAACCGTACATTTCGAAATGAAAAGTTGTCCAGAAACCTCCTTTGCAATATTTCCTGTTATAGCCACTGTGTTTCTTTAGTGTGCAAGGTCCGTCAATAAATAAAAAACAATGAGGTACGCAAAACTTACAGTCGCATTGCGCCCTAAACTTCCAGTTGATGTCTTTCTGACTTTATGTGTTCGTGGGGTAAGCCGTCGGCAAGGCACCCATATTCTGAGATTGAAGTGGAGCGCATAAAAAACAACAAAAAGGACGCTAGCTTACCTTGCCTGGTGGCAGGTCAATTCAAATTGGCCTAAAATTAATCCACAGCCTTTCCACTGTTCGTTCGCCATTGCCTGTCACAGAATGTCGTTCAATAAATGCGCAAGGACAAGTTTTATCCCAGTAAGGCATGTACCGGGTTAGCTGGTGTGGCGGTACCCTGTTTAACTGTACCAGGCAAGTCATAGAACGTCGAAAAAGTCGAGCATAGACACCGCTTTTCTGTGATTCGCCGTTTTAGCAGTCCTTTGAGTTGTGTCGCGGTGTTTAAAAAAATGCGCTTTATTGAAATATTTCGCACCGTAACACTTTTCCATCCATTTACAGGCAAAAAGTCGCCGTCTTTTCGTGCGGGCCGGCTTCGCTTAACAAGGAAATCAAGAAGCACTGTCACATCGCCACCCTGGCGGGGCACAAGTTCGCCTTCTACAAGGAGAGCTTCGCGTGAGAATGCTCGGATGGGCCTCGCGTGCCGGCTGCACTTCCCAGTCATTGCTTGTGATACTCGCTGTTTGCGCTGTGCTGTCTTTAGAAGTGACCTGAACTTCGATCGCCGGTAACTCAAACCGTTCTCCCGTTGTCCATCGGACTGTCAAGAGCGAACGACGCCCAGCAAGTGCCTCTGCATGTGAAAGGCTGCATCCGAGATGCATCGGCCCTCCCGTTTCGACGAGTGATGACTTCCGGGTCGTTTGACCTTTCCTTCAGAGACGTTCTGTTATTTGTTGTTGACTGCTGTGTTGTGCCTGATATCAACTGCTCTGTTTATTTATTTGTTAGTTGATGCTATTTACCGGCAACGCCCCCGCTATTACGCGTTTAAGATTACGTTCAATTTAACGCGAGAGAGTTCCTTCTGTTGTTTGAATACCAGAGTTACGTTGTTTTTTTTATTTGATGAATAAAGATGAGTCCCAGACTTGAGACATGTTGTTTTGCAGTGAGTGTCTGCGTCGTTATTTGCTACAGAGCATGAAACACAAAGCGTAAGAACATGGGCAGAGAGGCTAACCAGTTTATCAGTTTGCTCGGCTGCTATATTTCTGGGGATGAATTGAAGCCAGATAAGTGAAGGGTGATAGAAGTTGCAGAAAATCGGTCCACACAATGTTTTTTGCCAATCCTGAGGCTTTAAAGTGCACTGGCGCTTTCAGAGCAGTTCGGGATGACGACAGCGAAGACTGGGATCCAAGGATTACGCTTTCCGTAATGGGGACCATAATTTTTATGATAACCGCTGTGTTCGAGTGCGGTGCTGGGAGCCTTTATTAGCGTACTGAAATGAAGGTAACGGGACAAAAAAAAAAACGCAATCGTCCGCTTGCACCAACATTCTTGACATTTTGGACTTTTGCAGAAGAAGCAAACGCTAATCCAAGATGCAGACGACAAATGAGAGTTGCCTCCCGTTGGGATAAATCCTGCTCAAAGTTGGGCTTTAGATCAGTGTCTGAAGTGCAAGCATGCGGAACCTTCATGCTGCATCAAACCTTGACTTCGGAATAACAACGTAATCGGCACTGTCATTAGCAGATCGATCGAGAGGCTACATATGCTACGGTCATTTAGGCACTTCCCGCCGATAACTCAAAGGCCTGGCGGCCAGCGAACGACTATGTAATATCTGTTCTCTATTTACCGCTGATACTTTCTTGTTATTATGTCCGCAACAAATCGTTCGTGGGGTCCATGGCACAAAGCACAGGGCAAGTTCTGGACGGCAGCCTTGGATTCCCAGAAGATGGACCATTTCAGGAGCGTTGCTTTGGGCGGTGGGAGCCCTTTTAAGAGCTTAGTGAAGCTTTAGAGATATATGGGCTTCTATATTTATGCACCCCATAATATGGTTTACTGTGTGCTTTCACAGAGCAGAATCCCCGATACATATCCGTGCTCGACTGTAATTCCAGACTGTTTACAAAGCAGGACACGTGAAACCAGGCAAAGTAGAGGTACGAAATTTCCGCTTTGAAGGTAAGAAGGAGCAGCATACCCTGGTTTGCAGCATAGAGCTATTCTTAAGCGCAATCACAGAACATGCGAATTGTAGGGTCTGTTAATATTTTTTCGTGGTGTTACGCTTTGTTTCTGAGGCCGTTTCAGTCATCGCTGTTGAATGGGTGCGCAACGTGCATCACTTACTTAGCGAAATGTAGGAGAACATTAACGTAATTTCTAGGAACGCTAGGGAAATTCAAAGCATCAGGTCGTTGAGACTACTTATCACCTTTCAGAGCTGGCACTGCTCAGCTAGTTTCACCTGAATATTTTGTCCTCCTTCTGGCAGGCGGCAGCATTTCATCCGTGGAGCATCTCAGGTACATTATCTTTCGGAAGGTACGTCTCGAAGATGCGGTATTTAATCATATTTTTGTTATGCAGCTCGAAATTGTGAATAATAGCATGACACAGAAGCAGTGGCCATCAAGAAGACAAGGTTGCACTCATTGCCGTTTAGAAATTAGAAGCCAAATATGTGGCTGACACCATAGGCGTGCGCGGGGTTCTGCATTATGGGGGGTGGGGGGGGGGGGGCGCAAGGTTTCTCTGCAGCGTCCCCAGCCCCTTCACCCCTTTGATGTGTCCGAAAGAAACTAAGCTTCGCGATGGATGCAGAAATGAAAATGAGGCAACGACGTACTGATCACAGCAGCCTGCCTGTGGTCCTCGGCTTTCAGGAGGTAAAAGGGAAGTAAACAGTTCTCGGAATGCGACATGGGAGTTCCTCGGCCGCCATTATAGTTAAAAAACTGCATGGCAATAATTCTAATCATTAAACAGCGACGGCAGATTCCCGAATGTATAAAGACACGGTGCTGACATGGCGGCCCCCTTAGGGCTTTTGTTTCTTGGGGGGGGGGGGGGGGGGGCACTCGTGCGCGCGCCTATGGCTGGCACAACTCCTGAGATACGCGATCCCTAAGTGTACGATGAAATGCACTGGGGAAAACACTTATCCGAAAGTGTTTGGGATATTTTGCAATGTCGACCCGGCTAGATGTCTTGTGAAACTGCCGGCATCAATTCCTAAAACGCAATGCAAACTCTAGTACATTGGGAAAGTTTGCTCGTGAAATTTCGATTAATTCACAAATACTTACCTCAATTTATTGTGAGCTTAATGTCGGCCTGTTCATGAAATTGATCTCGAGGAATATGTCCGTGCTTCACGTCAAAGGCAAGAAAAAAATCCAATCACGAAAAAATTCACACGGCCCCGCACGCATTCACCAATAACGACCCGAAGGCGAAAACCGTCTTCTTCTCTTTCTTGTCAGTCTAATATATTGATCGTTCCCGCACCCCACCAAAGCATTCTGCGCTGCCTCCGGCATCGGAGGCATTGCAACCTTTCTGCACCTCACGGGGTTTTGCACTGACTCCGTGATCCGCCCACCTTTCACCAAGCGACAATGTCGTGTGATGTCGTTTGGCGATCTTTGACGTCATAATGAAGTCACGTGATGACCTCGCTTAGACAAGGTCGTTTTTTGCGGGACCTTTCCAGACATTACCACATCATTCGAGACTGTTGCGAGACCGCAACGTCTCACGCAAGTCTCGCGTACGGGAGCGCCATTGTAGTCACTTGAGTCTTTCGCCTCAACAAATTGTTCTGTTTCTATGACACGAATGTCGGCGTGGGTGGTCTTCAAGTCGGCACGATTCACCCGATTTCAAAACAAGGAATGCACATTTCGCCTGCACTATTTCTAGTGTTAGGCGTTCGCCAAACGAACACTAAACTATGCGATGAAATTTCTATGATGTTCCTAACAGGGCAATGAAACTGACGTCCCCTAAAATGCGCAAATGTGTGTAAGGTGAAATAGGCAGTTCAAGATACTTTAATTATGCACTCATGCAGTTGGCTCTAATGTAGCCTGCCATTGTGTGCGGCTGTTAAGCCACAACCTCTACATAACTACATGCCGCATGTTGGTTCATCAGAAAAGTTGAATAACTACTAACATGTCATGAAGTCATAGGGTAGTGGAGGTTCGGATTTGCGTGAACGAGTCGGGCCTCTCCAATACGCGCACACGCTCTTGCTGACACTGCTAGTACTCACCTATTTCGTTGTACACATCAACAGAAAATACAGTAACATGCTGTGCTAAGCGCTGCTAATTCAATTTATTGAACTTCTGAGCATTCCAGGGAATCGAACGTGCTTATGTACTACAGACACATGAATGCGTCTTTGTTATCAGAAAGACTAAATAATCATTGGCAAGTACAAAATTATGTTAAAAAATTAGAGCAGCAGTCGCACAAGGCCGGATCACAGCAGAGCTGGTGGGCAGCTAGCTGGTCCTGGCTTGGCTAGGTTTTGCCCTCTCACCTCTGTCTTTCCCAGCCCTTGCTATACTATATTATACACGGCTATGCTCTCGCCTTCTCTCTTTTTAACACGAAAGTGTTTTAGGCCACGATCCACCAAGACATTAATGACGTATTTCCGTTACGGAAATACGTCAACAAAATGGACGCGATCAGACGGCAAAGAAAAAAAGTGTTCAGTTGACGGGAGTCGAATCCACAACCTCTCCTTCCGCAACAATAGCTGGCGGGGGCTTAACCCACTGCGTTATCGTCGACCACATGATATCGTGACCACAAAAGGTGCGTGGTCGTCAAAAGGCGAGCACGCCCCTTTTGTCTCACTTTCCTCTCGCAGTGCTCTTGGATCGCGGGGTGGTGTCTCCATCTGGAAGCGGTAGAGTGAATCAATGCGTGGTCTCCGGATTAGCTCTGGCAACACGCTGTTGCTACGGCCGTCCAGTTCGGCGCGTTTCCAAAAAGAGAAGTGTAATTTTGTCAACACCCTAATTCCAACAAAGTGGCGACATTAGCCCAAGCCTCGCTCTCCGAAGATCTCCGACGCTCGCCTCGCTGTCACACCACGTTCCCCGGTCGCCCTGTCGAAAATCGCGGCCAGGCTGGACGGGAGACACGATGCGCGTCGCGTCACATCAAGCGGTGCTTTATCTACCAAACACCAACCGACATTGTACATAATTCGTAAAGAACTGTTAGTCCCAACCAACTAGCCCGGCAGCGTGCCTTAGCAGACATTGTACAAGATCTCGTATATAAATGCACAATAAACACTGAACTACTTCTGCGAGGACACGTTTCACTCTCGTGTTATACCGGTTGCTATGACGGAGGGATCAACCGTTTTTACAGCTAAAGCTGTTATGAGATCATTTCACCAGCCGTTTTTGGCGCCGTAGTTGTCCGCCGCCGCCGCCGCCGCCGGTGTCCGTAACCAGCATCGCTCAAAATAAGAAAAAAAAAACGCAATAAGAAAAAATTCCAGGATAGAACGAGGTTCGAACCTGGGCCCTCTGCGTGGGAGCCCAGTATTCAACCTCTGAGGCATGCCGGTGCTTGAAACTGCTTTGCAAAAAGGTCCTATGCAGGCTTCATGTCGGGAAGGAACCACATTAGCATATGCAATATAGCGTGGTAGAAGAGTAAAATAAGCACCAAGCGTCGCACAACGCCAATTCTGTAACCAGGTGTCACACAAAGCGAATTGCGCAACGAGTAGGTTGTTGAATGCTTCCAACCCATTACAAAGGGCTCTGCCATAATTCTTCATCGTCATCAGGCACAGCATCAACAAAGTGCGCATAATGCCTTACATGCGTTTTGCAGGTACCAATGCTCTCCGTAGAATGACGAAAAATGGCACAGTGCCTGCTGCCCTACTTCTAAAAAATTACAATGATTTATAGCGTAGCCGGTTCCTCGCAAGTGCACTTGTATTGGTTGCCAAGGGAGCCCATAAGCGCATGATCCATTTCCTCGGGGTCTCAGTAAAATTACAATGATTTATAGCGTAGTGGGTTCCTCGCAAGTGCACTTGTATTGGTTGTCAAGGAAGCCCATAAGCGCATGATCCATTTCCTCGGGGTCTCAGTAAAGTTCATCACCTCCCCCCCGTCTCTCTCCCATGTCAACGTATGTTATACAGCATGACGGGAGAGGTAAATAGCGGCCGGGTGTCACGCTATGCAAATTACATAATTGTGGGCCGTTTAAAGATTCCAACCCATTACAAAGGCCTGAGCCATAATTCTTCATCGTGGTCAGTCGTCGCGTCAACAAACTGCACATAATGCCTTACAGACGTGTAGCTGGTGCCTCGCTTCTCCGCAGAATGACGAATAATGGCTTAGTAGGCGCTTCCCGACTTCACAAAAATTGTGATTTATGGCGTAGTGGGTACCTTTCTAGTGTACTTGTATTGTAGCCCCAAGAGAGCTTACAACGGGCTCTAGAAACGCCGCTCTACCAGCTTTCGCTGTGACAGTGCTGCGGTGTCAGCGCAGGCCTGGCGTTTTCCCTTTCTTTCGATTCATCTCTTTCTCATTCTATCTCTTTTCTTCTCTCTCTCTCTCTCTGTGTACTCCTTCTCGCCTCTTCGTTTTCCTCTTCCTGCCGATGACGTCTGTCTTCGTCACCCTCATTTCTCTTTCTCACCCCCTTGCTATACTACTAGCGTTCACGGCTATACTATGCTCTGCTAGCGTGCCTAGATAGCCGAGTGGTTAGGGCGCTCGCCTTCGGATCGAGGGCACGCGGGTTCGAATTCCGCCGCATGAAGAAGCCATGCGAAGTTTTTAGAGCTCAGCTCTTAGGCACCCGTTCCTGCGTTGAGCGGCGTCACCGTTGGCGCCCGTGGCGTAGCCGATAGAGCGAACGAAGACGAAATAGAGCGAACGCGGAGTCTGTCGATATCACGAGCCCCTGGCCTCTAACCTCGCTTTCTTCCTCCGTCACGCGCGCTGACAGCTTGGCCGGAGCTCGTACGCATGCAGGGCTGCCACGTGCACTGCGGCTGGCTTCTCTTCTGTAACGAGGCTGTCGGTGTTTCGCTTGGTTCGCGACGCCTGCAATGCAGAGTGGCGTGCATAGCACTCAAGCGCTAGCAGTTGCTGTGCAAAGAGAGAGAGAGAGAGGCAACTTCATTAAAGTGAAAATATTTTCACACAGGGATCGCTGTCAGGCCATACCTGGCCGCCACCTCCTCGGCTCGTTTTATGGCCCGGGGCTGTACTTCGAGGCTCGTACTGCGGAGTACACTTTCCCACGCCTCTGGCGAGGGAGTGGTCAGGAGATCAGGCGGGGATGGATCCTCGCTGCAGTCCCATAATATGTGAGAGAGGGAGGCGACGGAGCCACAATGCGAGCAGCGTGCACTAAACAGATCGGGGTAAATGTGTGCGTACACCTGTGGGCACGGGAACGAATTCGTTTGGAGGCGACGCCACGCGATCTCTTGTGGTTTCGTTCGACGCCCGAGGCGATAGTGCTGGGCTATTGGCAATATGTAACGAATGTTACATTGCTACTTCTGCGGATAGCCAGAACTTTAAGAACAGTTGGTGTTGGCCCAACATGGAGCTGCGTTAAGAATTCACAGTAGGCAGTATCGTAATCATCGGTGAATTTTTTCCTGTACTATTTTCCTCCTTTCTTTTCTCGAACGCGTTGGTAGGCAACGCATGATGACGTCATCGCTCGACGGAGTTCTTCGAACCCGACCGGACGAAGCTCGAGCTGAAACAGCTCCGCTGTTAAAAGCTGAATATTCCCCGTTGCTTCGGCGGGCAGCCTTGAATTTAGATTACCGGCCTGTTGTAAAACGCGCAAAGAACGTGCACTGTGCAGTTCGACCAAATACAGGCAAAAATTGCAGGGATGTTACATTATTTCTCAGAACTAGTGGCATGGCCGCTACATAAAAAATTAACACCATCTTCCCAAAGGGAACCCTGATGGGATGCGAAGCAGCAGCGTAGCGCACGGGTGGCGTCACGGGTTCAACGGCGCTAACGCGGGTGCTGCGGTGAGCGCTGGAAGATTCGTTTGAAGCGATGGCTGGCGTAGGTCTTGTCGTTTCTTCAGAGTGGACATCAGCGCTGGACCGGAGCTAGCGCGCGTTTCGCCTCTACTACCACGGCCTTGTCATCGGTGAAGTGCACGCTGAGAGGTTCCTGCAGACATTCGACGTCGAAGTTGGCAAAGACCAGATCGATGCACGTTACCCTAATCGTGATGGGTAGTTTCCGTTCCGCCGACACGCACTTCAGCGAGTGCACGTCATGCATGTAATCGACGAGCAATTCTCCTCCTCCTCCGTTGACGTCAACGTTGAAGTCTCCAGCAACTCTAACACTCGATGTGCGCTCGAGCGTTGCGAGCGGTGGAGAGGGTGAAGCCAGAGAGAGGTGACACGTACAGACATGTTTCAACGCGTACGTTAGGTGCGCGTCAGGTTTATTGCGCGTGAACCGACGAGTCGGCGGTGTAGCGAGCGGCGGTCGCGGTAGCGGCAGGTGTCGGGGGCGAACGGACGAGGCGGCAGCTGCGGGCTCTGCGGCAGGCGAAGGGGAGAGTGACGTCAGCGCGCACTGCGAGGGGAGCGTGACGTGAACGCGCAGCTGCGGCGTGACCTACTTGGCACCGCTCCAACACCTGCAGCGAGGGCAGCGCGTTGCGGCGCGTTCGTACGGACGCACGGAGGGACAGCTTTACACAGACTAGTCAAAGAGCTGCTTCGCATCTAAAAAAACAGGTGCGGCCTTTGCGTGGCGCCGAAACGGCGTCTCGGGCCTAATTCTCCACGCACCCGCTCTGGCGCCACTGCTCCGGACAGCCGTTCACGGAAAAGCGCTTCCACAGACGCATTAGTACCCGCGACAGTGACTCTAACCAAGCCGTGAATAACGCGTTTCATAGTTGCACATTACAGGCTGAATACTGAAGTCGTTATTATAATTACTGATTACCCGACGTATGTGAACACTTTGCCCTAGGAGTGCGAATCTTTTGTAGTGTGGGCCTCAATATTCCCCATGAAGGCTGCCCGCTTGACTCAGCTGAAATGAAAAGAAGTGCTCAATTACGAATAATCGTGAGTTAAAGGGCATTCCTTCATTTCATCTCGATCAGCCTGCAATTTCAGCTGTTCTCCTTGACGAGCAACTTTTTTTTAGATGCGAAGCAGCTTATGGCGGAGTTCAATCCGGTGTGCGGCGTGACCACCCTTACAGCGCATGCGCATCCTCCTACCCCTCCTCTCCTACCCTCCCCCCCTTTCTCATTCTCACCTGAGCAACCATGACACGCATGTCATGTACAACATGACTTACGTGCCACGCTCATGGTGCGCATGGCGGCCGTTTCGCTAGCTTGATATATACCAAAATTAGTATCTTGCGACATGACTGTATGAGTAACATAACTAGCGCGAGTTAATATGAAAACCATGACACGCATGTCATGTACAGCATGGCTTATGTGCCACGCTCATGGTGCGCTGGCGGCCGTTTTGATGGCTTGATCTACCCCGAAATTGTTATTGCGCGACGTGACTGTGTGATGAACATAAATAACACGAGTAAACATGAAAATCATGACACGCATGTCATGTACAGCATGACTTACGTGCCACGATCATGGTACGCTGGAGGCCGTTTCGCTAGCTTGATCTACCCCGAAATTGGTATGGCGCGACGTTACTGTGCAACGGACATAAATAACGCGAATTAACGTAAAAATCATGACACACATGTCATGTACAGCATGACTTACGTGCCACGCTCATGGTACGCTGGCGGCCGTTTCGCTAGCTTCATCTATCCCGAAATTGGTACTGCGCGACGTGACTGTGTGACGAACATAAATAACACGAGTTAACATGAAAATCATGACACGCATGTCATGTACAGCATGACTTACGTGCCACGATCATGGTACGCTGGAGGCCGTTTCGCTAGCTTGATCTACCCCGAAATTGGTATGGTGCGACGTTACTGTGTAACGGACATAAAGAACACAAATTAACGTAAAAATCATGACAGACATGTCATGTACAGCATGACTTACGTGCCACGCTCATGGTGCGCTGGCGGCCGTTTCGCTAGCTTGATCTATTCCGAAATTGGTATTGCGCGACGTGACTGTGTGACGAACATAAATAACTCGAGTAAACATGAAAATCATGACACGCATGTCATGTACAGCATGACTTACGTGCCACGATCATGGTACGCTGCAGGCCGTTTCGCTAGCTTGATCTACCCCTAAATTGGTATGGCGCGACGTTACTGTGTAACGGACATAAATAACACGAATTAACGTAAAAATCATGACACACGTCATGTACAGCATGACTTACGTGCCACGCTCATGGTGCGCTGGCGGCCGTTTCGCTAGCTTGATCTATCCCGAAATGGGTATTGCGCGACGTGACTGTGTGACGAACATGTATAACACGAGTTACCATGAATATCATGACACGCATCTCATGTACAGCATGAATTACGTGCCACGCTCATGGTACGCTGGCGGCCGTTTTGCTAGCTTGGTCTACCCCAAAATTGGTATTGCGCGACATTACTGTGTAACGAACATAAATAACATGAGTGGCACGTATTTTCCTCAATCACAGACAAGACGATGTACGCAGCTCTTTGCTGGCTGCTTCGCATTACATCGATTCCCACAATGTGTGGGATCTGGCGGCTTTTTCTATTTCACTACTGTAGGAGGTCCCGATTCAGTCTCTGACCATGGGACCTCCTTCTGTATACACTAATTTTGTAATTGATTCGATGACTAAATAAAACCATTTCTGATTTCTCATTTCTTAATTAGGGCAGAGACCATCATCGTAGTCGTAATTTTCCTACTAATAGGAAAAAAACAATTTTGACCCGACGTGATTCGAATACGCAACCTTCTGATCTGGAGTCAGACGCGCTACCGTTGCGCCACCGAGTCACGACAGACGGCCTATGATTGAGACTCGCCGGGTTCTCCAAAAAGATATTGATCAGCAGGCGCGAACAATGGTGATTTATTGTGAACTCCAAGCGATTGTATATACAGGGATACCGAAAAGGTACATTTCTTAATTGGGGCAGAGACCATCATCATAGTCGTAATTATTCAACTAAAAAAAAAACAATTTTGACCCGGACGTGATTCGAACACGCAACCTTCTGATCTGGAGTCAGACGCGCTACCGTTGCGCCACCGAGTCTTTTTTTTTCTTTATTGCCTGCATGTATTACAAAGGAATAATTATGTACGTGCTAAAACATGTCAACCACACTTTTGCTGATATTACATTATTAAAATCTCTTAAGTTTCACTAAATCATTGAGAATATCCAGCCACTCGGGTGGTTCACTCTGCGCACGATATATTTCCCGAATATACGCAATACTTTCGATGAAGTTGACTCTCGTCGAACGGGTATCCACATCAACATGTCTCGTTTTTCACAGACTCTGGAGGCCAAGGAGCATAAACATATCGTACGGAACTCCCCCCGCATTATCTGTTGGTAAAAAACGAATTCCAAGTGGCGTAATCGGTAGTTCTTTTTTAAGGGTCCGCTTTAAGGCGTCCCAGTGGAAGATTGCATCCCAACTGTCGATGAAAGCATGTTCGATGGTTTCTGGTTTGTTGCAAAGTAAGCAGTTTACAGTCCATGGAACGTCTATGCCTTTTTATCAAGCCATGTTTTCACGGGTAGCGTGTGTATGTAGCTTGAAGAAAAACGTTTTTTGAGAAGGTCTAATTGGCATCTTTTTAACCAGTTTCAATACATCGTCCCCGTGGCCTCTCCAGTTTACAGATCTGTACAAAGGTATCGGCAACATTGAATCAACTAAATCTCTGTACAGTGTTTTTCTTGTCACAGAACACGAATACTCCATTGAAAAGCGAGCGTATAAGAAACGGAAAGAATCAACCACTTCACGCAAATAGCCAGTGGCGCTTCCTCCCGCCATATCTGCGGAAGTTACAAGAAATTGCGGCAGTGCTTTCCCCAATCGAACTTGAATCACTGTGCGCAGAAAATCGTTTGTCTGCTCACACAAAAAAAGAAACCGAGACACAATTTGTCTGATAAAGAAATTGTGACAGACCTAGTCCACCACTGCGAACGGAACGAAAGAAATCAGTTCTGCTTGACCTCTCCCAACTTGAAGCCCATATGAATGCGGCAAAAACACGGTGCATTTTTTGCACATCTGAATGACACATAGATAAGATTTGCAAGACGTACCACACTTTCGCCATTAAGAAAATATTACACACGGTAGCGCGTGCAAACATTGATAAATCGCGCCCTTGCCAAGCCTTTGTTTTTTCCCTCATTCTCTCTGCCTCGCCACACCAATACTGCGTACTTTCCTTATAGTGCTCGAGGGGCATACCCAAGTACTTAGCCGGCGTTGTTGACCACCGGACGTTTGCAAAATGAGCCGGTGTATTGTCCCAGTGACAGTGCCAAATCCCGAGGCTCTTCTCCCAATTTATCTGAGCTCCAGATTGCTCACAGTATGTCTTTACGAGGCTTACAGCTTCAAGAACGCTGTCGCGATCCTCGCAGAAAACCGCGATGTCCTCAGCGTATGCCGGCATTTTAACTTCAGCACGTTGTAATTTGAAACCTCGGGTGTTTTCATTGCGCATCACTGCTAAACAAAAGGGCTCGAGGTATGCCGCGAAAAGCAATGGGCTTAGAAGACACCCTTATCTGAGGGTAGACATCACTGAAAGCTTTGCGCTGAGAGACTTGTTAATTATAATCTGTGTAGTACATTTGTCATAGGCCATTCTCACGCCATCTAAAATGATTTTTCCAACATTCACGTACTCTAAAATAAGAAAAAAGAACATCGTGGGATACGCGGTCGAAGGCTTTCGCCAGGTCAAGCTGCAACAAAGCAACGCGTCCAGCGAAAGCATCGCAACACTCTAGAACACTTCGTGCTACGTGGGTGTTTGTAGCAATCGTGCGACCTTTAATGCCGCAAGTTTGGTGTGGGCCGACTAGTTCAGTTACGACTGCTTGAAGTCTCTTTGCCAACACCTTCATTAATATGTTGTAATCGGTATTTGTAAGGCTGATTGGCCTGTATCCACCCACCGACAAGAGCGTCTTGTGGTCATCTGTTTTCGGTATTAAAACCATGTGCGCATTCCGCACCCGTTTCTTTTCGTATGCCTCCGCGTATACGTGTTGCAACACTTTAGCAAGCCAAGGTGCAAATGCCTTGTAGAAAGCAGCTCCTAATCCATCGGGACCTGGCGACTTGCCTGCAGGAAGTTCTTCGATTGCGCGTTCTATTTCCCGCGCGCTTATCGGTTCCTCCAGACTAGCTTTGACCTCATCATCGACACGTGGCATGAAATTCAAAAACCGTGCTTCCTATTCATCTCCCGCATGGATTGGGACCCCGAACAATTGGCGGTAATCTTCTATGAAGGCCTGTTCTATCATATTCTTGTCGGAAGTAACACCATCGCGATAAGTAATCTGTCCTATCTCATTTTTTCTCGCATACCGCTTTTCATCAGCAAGACGCGTTTGTTCGGCGTTCCATCAGCCCATAGTCTTTCCGCACGTGCCCGAATAACCGCTGCTCTATATTTTTCTGTGTCAATGGCTTCCATCTCGCTTTTTATTTTTCTAATTTCTTCGCGATACTTTCCCGGCTGCGCACTATCCATTGAAATAAGAAAATTGAGCTCCTTCTGGAGCTCGTTTTCTTTCATTTTTTTAACACGAAAGTGTTTTATGCCTGGGTCCACCAAGACTTCACTGACGTATTTCCGTCACGGAAATGACGTCGAAAAAAATTACATGATCAGGTGGCAAAGAAAAAATGGTTCCGTCAACGGGCATCGAACCTACGACCGCTCTGTCCGCAACCACACATGCCGGGCACGCTATCCACTGCGCCATGGTCACAGACTCTAGAGGCTTTACAAACGCGCCTTTTATACCTACCACTCTCCCGGTCGCCGGGGTGGTGTTGCCCTCTGGGAGCGGTAAAGTATTTTGTCATTACTGTGACCTCCGAGATTAGCGCCTGCAACGCGTTACACGTCCCTCCCATTCGGCGCGTTTTCAATAGAAGTTTAATTTTATCAATGCCTTGACATACCGCGAGGTGGCGGCCTTAGCCAAGCGTCGTAACAGCGTCGGCCTCGCTCATAGCTCTGCAACGCTCGCCTGCCTCACGTGGCTGTAACACCGCGTTCCCCGCTCACGCGCTCACCCCTAGAAAAATCGCGGCCGGGCTACCGAGGCGGCACGACGCGCTTTGCGTTTCCCTCTAGTCCGGCCATGCTGTTCAATCACATTTTAACATGCCGCGGGATGGCGACCAAGTTCTGCGTTCAATATGCGACGCTCTTCTGGCTATCACACCTAGTTCTCTGATTACGCTTTCACCGTTAACTACTACAGCTACCACACGGGTTTGTTTAATCATTTAGCAGGGACGTCAGTCGTCGGGATGAAGATGTGCGACCAATCATCAAAGTGGGCACATCCACGTTAAACGTGCTATAGCTGCCAGACATCAATATACATTGTGCAAACTCTCTTATATCCATGTACAGTAAACATTCAGTTACTGCTGTAAGGGCACGCTTTAATTTCGTGTTATTCCGATTCCTATGACTGAGGGATGAACCATGTTTTTTCATTATAGCGTCTAGTGGTGCCCATCTCAATCGCAGCCATCTTCACGTGAACCTTAAAATCTTCCCATGCTTCCGCGTAATGTAAAAACTTATTTCTTAACAAGTTTCTAATCTGGCTCGTAACATCAGTCACAAACTCGTCATCAATCAGGTGATTTTCGTTAAACTTCCACAGCGTCCAATGAAACCGCAGTTTTTTTAACTTGGTACCCAGTGTAAACCATACTATGCTATGGTCGCTAAAAGACATCGGCTGTACAAAATAGCTATCGCAAAAAGGCACTACATCTAACGAGATATAGGCTCTGTCGAGTCTTGTCTGGCTATCTCGCTGATAGTGCGTAAATCGCGGCTGCAATGTACTGGCCATAAGGCGACCTACATCTTCTAGGTTGTAATCGCTTATTAAAGTGTTTAAGAACACTGCACTCTTGTCACGAGCGGTAGTACGTTTAGCGCGATCTTCTGCATAGCACACACAGTTAAAATCACCCAGCAAAATAATCTGTCTGTCGCATTGAAGGTACCGTTCTACATTCGTGAAGAAAACTTCCCTTTCGCTTATGTCATTTGGCGCATACAAACAGATAAACCTCCATTGTGATCTGCTAAAATGAAAGTCAAGGACTATCAGTCGTCCGTTTTCGTTCACAGTGACGGCCTATTGACTTATACCTATGCCTCTTCGAACCAAGACAACGCAGCCACCAGACGTGCCAACAGCGTGACGGATGCATACGTTGTAATATGTTTTAAAGGGCATTACCATTTTGTTTGTTTGCTCCTCACTTTCAACTTTCGTCTCTCGTACGGCGATAATATCAAGGTCCTTTTCAACGCATAGACGGCTCAGCTGGTACTGCCTCCGCCTTGCTGCGAGGCCGCGTACATTAATAGTAGCAACTCCAATTCCCCTCTCCAAATCCATTGCTAATAATTGAATGAATTAAACACAACACATAACAATACATACACATAGCACCGTTAACTCTACTCATAGTTATGTCAACAAGTGTTCATTACGGCCACAGCAGCTGGTTTTCCAAACAAGTGCAGTCCACAGCGTACCATTCTCGAGGAGCCGCTGTCCACGCCATTCCGTCGGTATTGGTTAGCACTCGAGGGCGCGCCCAAGTGCTTTCGCAGGAACAAGTCTCTCAGTCTACTTAGGCGCCGTTTTTGCCGTTCTCTTGTCCGCCGCGATATTTGGCGTGGGCCGTATGGACTACCGGCGCATTCCCACCGACTTCTGCGGTGATTCCTCGCTGTTCATTAGTTCGGCCTTCGTGCCGTCGTTCGTTGACTCCTCTCGCGTCCTCTTCCCTATCGAGGCGCCAGCCTTGGTAACGTCCACAGGTTCGCTGCCAGCTGATTCCGAGATGCCGGGCGCTGTCTTCGTCGCGGTTTCCTTTTTTTGGACATCGATGATCGAGTCCTTGTTCACAGGTCTTCAATGTGTTCCTGGCCCAACGCGCTGCTCCTGCAGCCATTTGTCCTTGCGGTTTCGCCTATTCCGTCGCTGAGGCTTTCGCCTCCTTGACGCTTCCGGCTGAGGCTTCCTCAGCTTCCACTTCATCCATAAGAAGTTCAGCGTTTTCGTCTGCGCCCGTTGGCACTGCCACATTTGCGTACGCCCTCACGCACTGCGACTCTTCGTGGCCGTGACGGCGACAGCGTGCGCAGCGCGGGACGCGGCAGTCGCGCCGGATGTGTCCTGTGTTGCGTACCGAAGGCAGAGCGGTGCTCTTCCAGGAATAACTACTAGGGCTTCCTCACCTGCTATGCGTAGCAGATGGGGTACCTCATCCGCCCCAGGCCCTTCCTCGGCACCAGGGTGACCAGTCGAGTCGAAGAGCCTTTATCCTGAAGGCCGAGCACACGCCACTTTTCCCTCGCCACGTCGGTGACTCGGCCGTAGGGTGCCAGGGCTTCACGAATGTCCTCATCCGGCACGGTATGCAGCATCCAATGTAGCTTCAGGTGCAGTGCTTGATTGCCGGGGTCAATGACGATGCACCGGCTGTCCTTCACATTCACTTCTTTCGCCCGTAACAATTATTTCACTGCGTCACAGCTTTTGAACGTTACCGCCCAGACGTGACTCATTCGATACGTCCCCAGGGCAACCACCTCCGTAAGCAATTTCATGCTTGACAGCATATCACGAAAATGTTCCACCCTGTATGGCCTTGCACGTACATCGGCGTGTAGAAATAATGTATTAATAACAAGTCGCCCTGTCGGTACTTGAGGCAGAAGTACCTGGTAATCCCGATCCTCGTTGGCAAAAAACCTTGAACCGCGGCCCTCCTGGGCCGCTGAAGCCGCTCCTACAGAGCTCATGTCAGACACGTCCGTACCCTACAGTAGTCGGAAGTACACTCTTAGCAAACGACCGCTTAAAACAACGCATATAAGGCGGAAAGTAGGTCAAATTTTCGACGCTTATAAATGGCTCTCTAAGCGGCCTACTTATACGGCTCTTTCATGCGGCCCCTCTTTATGCGGCCTCTGGCTAAGCGGCTCTTTCTTATACGGCCTAAGTTTATGCGGCTCTTCCATATGCGAGGCCATCTCGTTGCCAGAAGGCCGTTTAAAAGTGACCGCTTAAAGTAACGCATACCGTCGATTTGGTTAAGCGGTATTTCAGGTCAAATCTGTCCGGCTTATATACGGCTCAATATGCGGTCGAAATATATGCGGTACTTTTCGCAAATTTTTAGAAAAAAAAGAAATTCTTCTACATTGTAGTTGATCGTGCAGTGTTCCTCCTTTTTTTTCTTTTGTTCTTTTCAGCCTTCCAACTCATGAATATGCATTTACACATCACAAGAACACTGCACCGAGAGTCACAAACCATGTATCAACACACACACACTCCACCACGGGGATTTGAACCCAGGCCAACCGCGTGACAGGCAGACACTGTAACCACTACGCCACCGCACCACACGATCTGGGTGGACGTCCGCGGCTTTATATATGCACTTCACGTTATCTTGGACGATTTTATGATCGGCTACAACGCTATAATTTTGCATATATGACAGGCATCGTTCGCGTATAATGCGCGTGTATACGTGTGCACGACCTTAAGCGAACCCTCGCGGGCAGTCACAGTCAGTTTGTGTGTGGAATTACGTTTCTCGTCCGACGGCTTTCGCATCCCGCACGGAGACAGAGGTGAACCATAAACGACGCGTTTCCGAGTGCATTTCCATTTGCCGGCATCATACAGCAGCCAAACGTGCCCTGACGTGCAACCAGCCGCCAAAGAAATGTATTCTGCGATGTTTGACGCAGTACAGGCGGTGGAAGTCAGCTGATCTCATCTCCACTCGGCGAAGTAGTCTCCCACGTCCTTCGCGAGCATCGCGTTGATGTCGGTGCGTTTATACGGACAGTATTGTGCTGAGGTTCATCTCAGGGAATCGGATTAAAACACATAATCGCTTATTCGCGCAACAGATGGGTTTGGTGTAGTGCAGCGCGTACGGGGCGACGGACGAGCTTTCAGAACGGGCGCGCTCATTTCTCCCCGAATATAGTATAGACGATAAGGAAACGTTGTTGTTGTTGAGTCGAAAGAACAACGAGCCTTCGCACAAAAAGAATGCAGTCACCCGAGCTCGAGGCTGACGGCGCCGACGAGCGATGCCGTGGAATTGTCATGCTGGGGAGGACGGCGGGTCTGAGGTTGTTCGTTCTC
Organism: Rhipicephalus sanguineus; assembly: GCF_013339695.2. Classification (NCBI taxonomy): domain Eukaryota; kingdom Metazoa; phylum Arthropoda; class Arachnida; order Ixodida; family Ixodidae; genus Rhipicephalus; species Rhipicephalus sanguineus. The sequence continues at coordinate 41,419,557 of NC_051181.1, read as the reverse complement.
GTGGTTCGTTCGTTGTTGACAGTTGGAAGTGATGCTCCCCTTGGCTTCCACAAACGATGAAACGTAGTGCATGACTGGCGCGGAAAGAGCACGCATGAAATCGCTTGCATCACCCGTTAGAACATTTGTTTCCTGCCAAGCGTCGCATCAAAAGAAGCTAGCAATGCTTGAAATTGAATGAAGTCACAATATGATCCAGCTTTCAAGGATAAAACCATGCTATTTCTTCAAAAGTCAGAAGTGGCCTGAAGGATTCAGAAGGATCATGTGAACAATTATACTGAATAATGCAAAGATTAACTTGAAACAGTCTAATATTTAATGGGTGCTGTTAAATCTAAATAACAACCCCAAATTAAATATGCACTTGTTTTGCACCTTGAAGGTTCATGAATGTTAAGCTCTACAACATGTCTCAGTTGACCGCATATCAGCGCCGAAGAGCGATCTGGTGGAGGCCCTGTGTTGGGGAACGTGGCAGGTTGAAGGTTCTTTTCATATTCCACCCATTGTCGACGAGTGAAAGTGATTGTTTCCTTGGCTACGAGATGTGATCTGGGCGACAAGGGCCAGTATTACTTCACTCCACGTGATCCAGTCGAGTATGCTTTGAGCTTAACGACGCTTTAATGTATAAACTAGCAAAATGCTAAAAGTGGCTAAACTCGGGCAGTAATCTTGGCTTCTAGGAATAAATAATCGCCTGTCTTAAAAATGTGCAGTCAGTAGCATCCTGCTTGATTCGGATCACGGGACGCGACATGTAAACGTATAATACTAAATAGTACATATATAGGAACAATTCTTATACTCAATACGTGTCATAATTGCAAGTAACAGCTGCAAATAAAAAGCACGCTTTCACACAAATAGCACACCCATAAATGTTGAGCTTTACGTGTCCCAGTCAACCTCCCTTATGTTCCATAACAGGGGCGTAGCCAGAATTTTTTTTCGGGGGGAGCAGGGTTCAACCATACTTTATGTATGTTCGTGCATGTTTGTATGTGTGCGTGTATATATACGCAAGCAAAATTGAATTTTTTTTTTTGGGGGGGGGCTGAACCCTCCCCCCCATCACCCGAAAAACCACCCTGGCTAAGCCCCTGTTCCATACCATGCAGCTTTGCGTGCAGTTTTATTTAAATATCAACTGTCATGCAACATCCTTAGCTTTGGCCAGTACAGCAGCTAATACAAACTGTGCTTGAGAATTCAAGATTTATTGCCAGTATCAACACTAGCTATACACAAAAACATTCTGTAGTAGTTCAAGCACAAGTGTCGCAGCTTTTTTCAGATTTAGCAGCTCATATAGCGATGGCTCACAAAAGCATGCAGACATACACATGTCTAATGTGCAGCTGTTATTCTTTGATACGAAGAACTGCACGAAATAAACTGACACAAGGAGACGCATGGACAAGCGTCTTCCTTGTGCCAGTTTATTTTGCGCAGTTCTTTGTAGTCATGGATTACCAACTTACCCAGTGATCAATTCTATATTATCCGTTACATGCAGCCCCCTTCCGTGGCACTTACCACGGCACAACATCTGTCAGACATAAAGGGTATTCGCATATTGTACTAGATTTGTCCTTCACTAAATGTTGAGACCTGAATTGTATTTGTTCTTTTTCTGGCACCATTTCAAAACATGGCCTTTCCCTTGCAGTGTTGAGACATTTTACAATAAGTTAGTCACGTATTGAGTCCAAATCCATCACTCTTCGAGACTGGTACTTAATTATGTATGCATGGGTCCCTTATTTTTATGATCTTCTGTTCTCTGCTCCAAGCCCTTCCCTTTACCCATTACTGTAGAACTGTGGCATTTAGGTGTTTCATCTCGCACCGCTAATTGTTGTTACATTTTGTGCCATTTCTTCGAGTACCCATGACAGTATTTAGTGCATTAATTGAATGAAGGAACATGTTATGCTGCTGCGCAGCTGTACACTGAGCAGAACAATGAGATGCAGAGCCATGAGAGAAAAAATAGAGAATATTGTCACGGTATTGTCACGCAAACACAAGACAGTGAGAAGTTCTACAAGAATAGGAGGACAGCTTGTTGACACAAAAAAAATAGCAGGCACAAACATGTCTAACAAGACTGAAACTTGGGCTAGTTGGTTGTCCTTCAAGATGAATCGGCAGCACAACTATACACGGACAGAGGAAAGGTACACGAAACATAGCACTGTGTTGTGTACTTTCTTTCCTATGTCCGTGTGTGGCTCCACTGCTGATTCACCATGAATGACAAACATGATGTCTTCGGCAAAATCCCGAAGACCCACTAGACGTTTATGTTCACTTATGTCCCCATTGTCTTTCTTGCCTGCAGAGCACACGCGTCAATACATATACAATAGGATGCATCGCAAGGGTTCTTCACCTATATGCTCTATTGTTGGAGTAGTAGGGCATTGTGTCAACTAAATAATCAATGTAATAATAAAATCACCCTAAAATATATGCCATATTCCTTATTGCTCAATTCTCAACCTGTATGTATTCCACTTCAGCACCTGTGAACATAATGGCCCCCTAAAGGATCTCGGCAGTACTTTCTCTGAAGTGGTTTTCAAAGCTGTTATTGGATTAGATTAAGCTAACTGAATCTCATGAACTTATCCTTTCAAAACAAATAAGGGGGCAGTCCACTTGTTATTTTCTAGCAAGCTACTTAGCAATTTGGCCTTGAATGTGTGCACTTTCCTTGCAGTTGTGTCCCAAAAGCAGTCAGTGGCCTATCGGTTATCAGGTCATCAATAAAAATTTTCTTTATGAACAGTCTTACACGTTCAGTAATGCAGCATTGTAATGGATGTATCATTCTGACATATATAGTTTATGCATTCAAAACTCTTCAGTTGAAATTCCTAACCAGTTTCTCCATCAGTAATGACCACAATTGCTATGCGACTCTCGGTACCATCATCTGCATGCATGGATTGATGCATTCTGCAATGCTTTAATCATGCATCTTATCACTGGCCCTGTGATCTCACAAGTCACCTGTGTCCTTCTCTAGACAGTAGCAGCTATAAATATGTTGCATAACTTAACTAGTTTTTTTCCAAACAGCATGACTTACCTCTATTTGCACAGTCAGTAAGCCTGAACACACAGTGCACACTTTTGTAGTTTGACATATTTTATTTTCAATTACAAACAAAACTGAGCAACAATGTATACACCAATACAGCGCTTGTAAACTAATAAGTGAATCTTACACTTTTACAGAAACAAGGTAAAAATAAACAACTGCGAAAGAGGTGATCCAATAATTAAACAGAACGATTGTTGTTTTTCTATGCTGTAGGGGTTTCAGGCCTTCTCATCCGACTAGAATTGATAATGACCTAGCTTGAGTTTCAGCACGCCTATATGTAGAAAAAACTCAACTTTCTTGCAAAGTGCAGGTCAATACATACATAAAAAATTGCACCACATAAATGGCAGGAGCTACCTCAATGCCTTCAATTATAATAACTTTACTTAAACACAATAAGATAACACAGAATTGACTACAGTAACAAAGAAGTATTGAAAGTAAGTGGGCCTTGATCGACGTCATATATGTAGCCTTGGAAACAGACGAAGGGCTTGAGGTGTGCTTCCTGCCTGTTTCTGGCACTTAATTTGCAATATATGAGTAGAATACACAGTGAAAAAAATTCTGTTCTATATCATGAGCTGTGTAGTGCACGTAGGTACGATGATTTATCACAAATGTATGACTAAACTAGATACCCTCTATATTAGTAGGCCTGAAGTTTGAGGACGCAGCTTTTCTGTAGGTATTGACTAATAAAATTTCAAAACATGGGTATGAGCTGTGCATGAACGACAAGTGATATGCTAATATGATGCCCTAATAAATGGGACTTTTCATTGTACATGCATCAGAAATAATATGATGACTGTGCATGTTATACTCCGAGGAAAACTACAAAATGAACAATGAATATGTATTATGAACACACACACATACAGTTATTATTGCACATGATATCTGCCACAGATTCCAATGCTAGTGTACCTGCTGCTCAGGTATCCTCAAAAGAAAGAGCATTGAAAAGTGCATGAACATAAAACAAACTTAAGTGTCTCTAAAGTTTGTGAAAATTCAGCTAGCCAGCAGCCTCATCTAACCAGCCTAACAATGTAACAAGAAACACACAAACGAAATAAAACTGCACAAAAAAGAACATAAATTAGGCGTTGTCCTTGAGCTTGTCGAGAATCTCCAGCAGTTTACTGCTTGCCCAGCAACATGGAAAACTCTCTTCCTTGTGCAGCAATCTTTGAATTAGTCCCAATGTTTGGGCGAATGCAGACGGGTAGGTAACATCCTTTATGTAATGTACGGTCAAACACAAGAAAACTGTCTTTTCAAGCGTGCAGTCATCTTTCAGGGTAACACGCTCGTCCTCAGCACAAAAAATAAGCTTTGTTGCCGAGCTCCAAACAATCATGGGCCCTGGCAACCCATGGACATCTGCAAGATACTGGAAAAAAGTAATAAAAACTAATATATGTTTTATGATCTGCACAGCACATCTTCATACAAAAAGCTAACAATTCAGAGGCAGTGGACGGATGAATGCCAGCACTAAAATATTGCAAGCTTTAGATGCAAAACCGTGCATAAATTGACATTGTTATGGGCGTGGTTTATGCCACAGTAAATAAATAAGTTTCAGCCACCCCGATACGCAGCTATAGGTGCCACTGCTTGAAATTTTGCTAATGCATTCAAAGCAGCCACAAGTACAATGTCAGATCTCACAAGTGTATAAGCAAGCGTTTCTTTGTGTTTCGCACGCAATGTTCATATCATATATCTGTTCCATGAAAATGGGTAAAAACAGCAGCCAAATGAGTGTACTGAGACCATAAGTTATGGAAAGCAGAGCCTTGGCTTGCTTCAATAGTAGGCTGAAGCCACCTCTCAGTGATGACATATCATAGGTGGTGACAGATGGCATGTGTGTTGGGCATGTCCTTTTGCACTAAACTTGAGTGCTGTAGTGTCACGCTCACAGGGCAAACCTGGAAATACCTGGTTTCTGTTTCTGTTGGGAAATGGTAGAACCACAGGACAATCAAAAAGGCCCGAATGGATTGCCTACATTGACTTACATGATTGCTTATGTGTGTACGCCTTTGTGCATATAGATGTACTTGAAGTATCTTAAACTATTTTAAACAAAGGAATTGACTGGACCCTATTCAATGGCAGAAAAGGAACTCTGCTACAAACAAGGTGGACGTTGCGACAGAGTCCACACTGAAAAAACTAAAGGCCATGTCACCACTAGGATACACAGTGGTTCTCAGTCATCATGTAAGGTGGCTACGCATGTAAAGTGGCTACACATAGGCTAGTATCCATATTCTTTGCAGCACCAAGGAAACAAACTTCAATCTACATGGATGTTCTAATACTGAAATTTGACATATAATCTTTCGTTGAGTGAATGATACAAAGTACATTCAAAGTCAATGTCAGAGTACTTTAGCAGACTCAAAGGGCCCACTTTGTGTACACAGATGCACGCAGTGAATGGTGCTGTTGTATATAGACTAATATCACAACTTTGCAGGTCCTTTCGGCTGTCAATGCACACGTCTGAGAGTGGTGCAACCACCTGCTTATTGAATATTGTCTTTCTTTCATTGGAATTAAAGCTCTTTTGCAGAAAAACATTCTTGTATTCAAAAGTATTCTGTGTTTGCATACAGCATAATTGGGCGTAAAATTACCCTGAATATCTCCTTTCAACGTGATCATGACAAACATATGTATTGGTCGTCTGGCCAGACATAGAATAGCTTTTTTTTTTAATTTCATACGCTGCGCCGAAAATTGCTGCATAATTGTGACAAAATTGTCGTGCGAAAGAAAATTCTTCAATGGAATGAGCTAGCTATAGACTTAATTGTAATTTATCAACTCTCCACCAGAAACAAATATCTAAGTTATATCTGTTGCAGTACCTAAACGCAGATAAATAGTTACATTGTTTATGAACGCTTTACGATAGTCATGCAAGTACAATACTGATTCCGTTTTTGAGCAATATATGAGAGATAGATCCGCTTCAGGTGCACAATTGCAGATGCTGCTTGATATCGTTCTTGATTCGCGAACCACATAATAGTCAGCAACAGTGTTTCGCTTTCTGACAGTTTGCGACCTTCATGCATTTCTAAGAAAAGGTCCGAGCAAGAGGCTCGTTAGGAGCGGTGCTTTGTTTCGAACAGCACAACACAAGATTGAGAGCATCGAAATAAACTCACCCAGTCGTGCATGGTTCACGGGGCAGTGCCCGCAGTAGGAGCACCAGGCAACTTGATGTGGCACGCCTGGTTCCCCTGGCTGGCGGTTGTACGCGAGCAATCTGATGCACTCACACTCACATCGCACTGACACATTTTGCACTCACACGTGCCATCATAACTGCACGCTCCTCTCTGAATGCCTTTGACGTCGGTCGAGGTGTACATCCCACGCAGTAGGGCCTGATCGGCACTGCCGAAACGTTGAAGCACGCCAAGACGATCGCGGGACCGAATTCTCAACGAAAACAGAGAGACCATGCAAGGAGCGGGCGCAAAAGAGACGGACACCGCTCGACGCGCATGGGAGAGAGAACTGTAGGGGGGATAAGTCAGCAGCGTCAGCAGGGAGAGAACGCGATCAAAGGTGAAAACTTCCTTCGCACGTTGAGTTTGTAGACGTCGCGGGCGTTGTTTGCGTGATAGTTTTGCGTATTCACGAGTAAACAGAAACAAAGGCACGTCTGCAAAAAACAAAAACGGTGCGAGGCGAACGAGGCAGCAGAGGCGACTGACGTAACTCGGCACGGCCGCTGCGTTTCCAACGCACGTGCTTCGCACGAAATCAGATACGATTGCCACGGTCAGGGAGGCGCTGGCTGTATCTCGAGTTCACCGGCCGCATCCGGTGCCAACACAGGAAACACTACACGGCGTCAACGTGGACTTCGAGCCTTGAGCACGCTCGCTCGGCGCTCTCTCGCTTCTCGCCGCGGCGCCGATCTCAATTTCCCGCATAAACAACGGGCCCTGTATAAGCGTTGCGTCCGCTCGAGAAATTTTCGCGTCAATGAACCCGGGCTCCATATAAGCGTTGCGTGCGCTCGCGGCCGCATATAGCGGGCCCAGCCCGTCACCGCAGAATTTGTCACGCTTAATGGCGATTGAAGGGCCGCTTATATGGAGTACCTTGTGGTGGAATAAAAATGGGCCGCTTATGTGCCGGACGTTATACGGGACTTGAATAAGAGTGTAGAATCCTCGCCACGACAGACGCCTATGAGTCATGACAGAAGGCCTATGTTTGAGACTCGCCGGTTTCTCCAAAAGGACATTCATCAGCAGGCGCGAACAATGGTGATTTATTACGAACTCAAAGCGATTGTATATGCAGGGATACCGAAACAATACTTCTCTTAATTGGAGTAGAAGTGATTGTCCTAGTCGTAATTTCCGTATAAAAGAATAAAAAAATCAACTTTGACCCGGGCGTGATTCGAACACGCAAACTTCTGATCTGGAGTCAGACGCGCTACTATTGCGCCACCGAGTCACGACAGACTGCCTATGTTTGAGACTCGCCGGTTCCTCCAAAAGGACATTGATCAGCAGGCGCGAACAATGGTGATTTAATAGAAACTCCAAGCGATTGTATATCCAGGGATACCGAAACAGTACTTCTCTTAATTGGAGTAGAAGTCATTCTCGTAGTCGTAATTTCCGTATAAAAGAATAAAAAAAGCAGTTTTGACCCGGACGTGATTCGAACACGCAACCTTCTGATCTGGAGTCAGACGCGCTACCATTGCGCCACCGAGTTTTTTTTTCTTTATTCTCGACTTACACATTTGAAGTCACTGGTTACATACATAAAACGCGTCGGCCACGCTTTGGCCAACACGAGATTAAAATTGTTTCATGCAGATTAACTCATCCAGCACAGAAATACACACTGGTTTGTCAAGGAGCGTGCGAAGCACCTCTCAAACGCACCACGCTTTCAATAAACTGATCACGAACAGGACGAACAACCTGGTGAACATGTTCAAATTCCGTTTACGTTTTCCACATGGCGTGGAGGCCCAGGAGCATAAATAAAGGAATGCCCTCTGATGCGTCTACCGGCAAGAAGCGTATTCCATACGGGCTGAGGGGCAACGCTTTCTTTAATGTGCGCTGTAGCACATCCCAGTATATAATGGGATCCCAACAGTCCAGGAAAACATGTTCTATTGTCTCTGGTTTTTTACATAAATAGCAATTGGTTGTCCAGGGTATGAAGAAGCCTTTATCACTAAGCCAAGTTTTAACAGGAAGCATGTTTGTGTGCCAATTGAAAGAAGAAGGTTTTAACTGGCGGTAGTACCGGCATTTTCGTTACTCTTTTCAAAACGTCCTGTCCTGGGCCTCCAAGGTGTGGAAAGCGGTACAAAGGCACTGGTAGAACGCTTTCAACAAGATCCATATACATTTTTTTCTTGTTAACGATGCCCAGGTACTCATGGGTGAATCGAGCACTCTGCATCCTATACGAAGCAATCACCTCTCGCAGATACCCGAATACAGGCCCACATATGTTTTCACATGACGCCACATAAATCCAGGTATGAGTCTCTGTAGCCTCACTTGCATGACAGTGCGGAGAAAAGGGTCATTTTGGTCACGTAGGAAAATGAAACGCGACACAAGCTGTCGCAGAAACAAATGAGCTAAACCGAGCCCACCAAGCTTGACTGGGCGAAATAAATTCATACGACTGGTCCTCTCCCAGGTGGACGCCCAAATGAACACGGCGAAAACCCGGTGAATTCTCTGAATATTCACTCGTGATGCGCATAGCACATTCATCACATACGAGAACTTTGAGATAAGAAACAGGTTACAGACAGAGTGGCCCGTGAAAATATGGACAGTTGCCTGCCTTGCCATGCTGTAGCCTTTTCTCTCGCACATCGCACTTGGTCAGACCAGTACGCATCAGGGTCGCGGTAACTACCCAGTGGCACGCCGAGGTATTGCGTTGGAACTGCTGATCAGCGCAGTCGGGCGAAGTGCTCCGGCGTTGCGTCCCAGTCGCCATGCCAAAATCCATAACTCTTGTCCCAGTTGATCTGGGCACCAGTGCATTCGCAGAACCTTTCAACAATGGTCGTGGTATACTTAATACTCTCTTTGTCTGAGCAGAAGACGGCGATATCATTTGCATAGTCTAGTATTTTTACATGTGCCGTCTGTAGCCTAAATCATGTAATAAGTTCATTGTGAGTGATGGACAGACAGAGCGGTTCGAGGTACACTGCAAACAACAAGGGCGACAAAGGGCATCCTTGCCTCACTGATGAGCGTACGCGCAGGCTGTCAGTCAGCTCGCCATTAACTATAATGCGCGTAGTGCAGTTACTATACGCCATCCTAACGCCCTCAAGTATGACATGGCCAACATTACAATGTTCTAATATGCTGAAGAGGATCTGGTGTAAGACGCGGTCGAATGCTTTCGCCAGATCATACTGCATCATCGCCACACGCTCACCCAGCGCGTCACAGCATTCGAGCACACTTCGCGCAACGTGTACGTTCGTCGCGATACTGCGACCTTTGATCCCGCATGTCTGGTGGGAACCCACCAACGTCGTTATAACCCCTTGGAGCCTTTTTGCTAGTACCTTCATAAATATTTTCTAGTCGACGTTTGTGAGACTAATTGGACGGTAAGATGCTGCAGACAGAAGTTCTGCTGGGTCATCACTTTTTGGGATGAGCACAACGTGCGACGTTGTGAACGACAATGGTACCCGTTTCAAGTCATATGCTTCGACGAAAACTCTCAGCAGCATCTGAGCGACCATGCTCTTAAAAGTTTTATAAAAAGCTGCACCGAGGCCATCGGGCCCAGGTGCTTTCCCCAGAGTCAACTAGTCGATAGCGTCTTCGATTTCACGTATAATGATCGGCCATTCGAGGCGTGTTTTAACGTCATCGTCCAGCTTCGGCATAAATCGAAGGAATTCCTCCTGGAAGCCATATAAGGGGTCTGGTTGGTGGCCTAGCAGGTTATTAAAATGCTCGGCTATCACGCGCTTGATGTCCTTGCTATCAGACGTGATTTCGTCGCCGTTAGCTATCTGACGGATTTCTTTCTGGCACGCGTATCTTTTTTCGTCAGATAAGGCCCGTTTCGTTGGCCTTTCCCCAACCCAAAGTTTATCGGCTCTCGCAGGTATGATCGCCGCTTTATAATTTGCAGCGTCGATTTCCTCCAGCTGACATTTCACGTCTCTTAATACCTTGCTAAAATAACCGGGCTGGTTGTTTTCCATACTACTAAAAAATTCGAGCTGCTCTCGTAGCATTCGCTCAGTTTGGTTCTGTTCATACTTCACGATGCTACTTCTCTCCATAGCCGTTATTACAGCGAAAGCTGTTATGAGATCATTTCACCGGCCGTTTTTGGCGCCGTAGTTGTCCGCCGCCGCCGCCGCCGCCGCCGGTGTCCGTAACCAGTATCGCTCGAAATAAGATAAAAAACGAAATAAGAAAAAAACTCCAGGATGGAATTAGGTTCGAACCTGGGTCCTCTGCGCGGGAGCCCAGTATTCAACCTCTGAGCCATGCCGGTGCTTGAAACTGCTTTGCAAAAAGGTCCTATACAGGCTTCATGTCGGAAAGGAACCACATTAGCATATGCAATATAGCGTGGTAGAAGTGTAAAATAAACACCAAGCGTCGCACAACGCGAATTCTGTAACCAGGCGTCACACAATGCGAATTGCGCAACGAGTAGGTTGTTGAATGCTTCCAACCCATTAGAAAGAGCTCTGCCATAATTCTTACTCGTCATCAGGCACAGCATCAACAAAGTGCGCATAATGCCTTACATGCGTATAGCAGGTACCAACGCTCTCCGTAGAATGACGAAAAATGGCGCAGTGCCTGCTGCCCTACTTCTCAAAAATTACAATGATATATAGCCTAGTGGGTTCCTCACAAGTGCACTTGTATTGGTTGCCAAGGAAGCCCATAAGCGCATGATCCACTTCCTCGGGGTCTCAGTAAAATTACACTGATTTATAGCGTAGTGGGTTCCTCGCAAGTGCACTTGTATTGGTTGCCAAGGAAGCCCATAAGCGCATGATCCATTTCCTCGGGGTCTCAGTAAAGTTCTTGCCCCCCCCCCCGTCTCTCTCCCACGTCAACGTATGTTATACGGCATGACTGGAGAGGGAAATAGTGACCGGGCGTCACCCAATGCAAATTACATAACTGGTGGGCCGTTTAAAGATTCCAACCCATTACAAAGGGCTTAGCCATAATTCTTCATCGTCATCAGTCGTCGCGTCAACAAAGTGCACATGATGCCTTACTGACGTGTAGCTGGTGCCTCGCTTCTCCGCAGAATGACGAATAATGGCTTAGTAGTTGCTTCCCAACTTCACAAAAATTGTGATTTATGGCGTAGTGGGTACCTTTCTAGTGTACTTGTTTTGTAGCCCCAAGAGAGCTTAACGGGCTCTAGAAACGCTGCTCTTCCAGCTTTCGCTGTGACTGTGCTGCGGGTTCAGCGCAGGCCTGGCGTTTTTTTAACTCCCTGTTTAAATTCTTCCCATTCAGCTGCCAAACTGGTTGACGGCGCATCGAGTAGCTTCTCCAATTTTTCTGCTACTAAGCTTACGAAATGCTCGTCATCGAGTAGCTTAACATTAAACTTCCACAGGTTCCAATTTAAGCGGCTTTTAACCTGCCTTTTTCCTAACCCGGCCATAACTAAACAGTGGTCGCTGAAAGAAACAGGTTTGACATCGTACGCTGTGCACAAAGGGAGAAGTTCTGCTGATACATAAATTCTGTACAGTCTGGCGTGGCTGTCAAGTTGGAAATGATTGTACGTTGGGCGAATGCCACTGGAATAAACACTGCCAACGTCTTCTAAGCCATTGTCGTGCACTATCTCGGATAGCAACTCGGCACTCTTATCGCTAACTCGAGATTTCTTAGAGCGATCTTCGGCCGCACAGACACAGTTGAAGTCACCTAAGAGCAATACCATTTTCTCGCAGTTTAAGTGCGTTTTGAAGCATTCGAAAAAAAAATTTGCCCTCTGTATCCACGTTTGGTGCATACGCGCAGACCGCGCGGTAACACAAACCGGAAAGGCTGAAATCTACAAGCACGAGACGTCCACTTTCGCACGATACAACTGTTTGTACACATATGCCTAAGACGCTACGTACGAAAAGGGCGCAACCGCCCGAACTTCCAACCGCGTGGCAAACACATACATAAAAGTGAGGGCGAAAAACAGACGCCATCCGGTCTGCCGCTTCCTGGCTCTCTATTTTCGTTTCCTGGACTGCAACTAAGTGCAAGTCGTGATCAAGTAGTAGGCGGCTCACTTGACACTGTCGCCTTCTAGCGCCAAGCCCTCGAACGTTTAGGGTTGCCACCCGTAGCTCAGTTTCAAAATTCATAGCCATATCGGTGAAACATTAAGGTCAAACATGGCCAGGGAACGAAGTAATAGAAAGCCTCTTTGAATGCGACACGCTTGGCAAAAACAGCGCTTTGGCTTCGCCATGGTACACGTATATAGAAAAACACCCCCGGCCCCCCTCCCGCTCCCAATCCTTTTCCCGTTAGCCGCTGCCACTACGGAGGCGGGTTTGCCGCCGACCGTCGTGGTTCGCCCGGAATGTTCGACCGTGGTCTGAAAGGAAAGCGCCTCACACCTGGCGCTTTAGTCGGTGGCTCGTCCCCACCGCCATCGTCCAGCTGCGGCTCGCTGCTTGTGGTCTGCTCATGCGGACGTTTCCCGGCCGCCGCACTAGCTGATCCTTGGGTAGCGTCCATGAACTCATCAGCGGGTTGACTAACACTCGCCTGAGGCACAGGTTCTGATGTGCTAGCCTTCCTCACCGACGTGGCCACAGCGGCTCGGGCAGGCGCATCTTCGGGTTCCCTTACAGAGGCCGCGAGAGGTTGCTTCTCAGGTTGACCCGGCGGAGGAGAAGACGACGTTGACGGTGCACCCTCACGGGTGCTTGTCGGAGACGCCGCTTCCTCCGAGTCCGCCTCATCGATCGGAAGGTCGGCTGAGTCCTCGCTGCTCCCTGGTGCTGTCATGCTGGCGTACGTTCGCTGACACTGGCGGTCTTCGTGACCGAAACGCCGGCAAACGCCACACCTTGGTATGCGGCACTCACGGCGGATATGGCCCGTGCCACGACAGCGAAGGCAGAGCGGAGCCCTTCCCGGCACAACGACAAGTGCGAGTTCGCCCGAGACACTTAGCTGGTGTGGAAGATCATCAATTTTGACCCCGGCGTTCATCTTGAGGGTCACGACTCTAGTTGTGGATACCTTGTCCGCTACTCCCTCGGCACGCCACCGCTCCCTGACGACGTCGATGACCTTGCCGAAGGGCGCGAGGGCAAGTCGTAAGTCCTCGTCAGGCACGCTATGAAGGAGCCAGTGTACTTTCATTCGAATATCCCTGTTAGCCGGGTCGATGACAATGCAGCGCTTGCCTTTAACTTGCAGCTCACCAGTGTTGACCAACATCTTCGTTGACTCCGCATCCTTCAAAGTGACGGCCCATAC